>NC_045548.1:6051454-6098954 GCF_009769535.1 Thamnophis elegans
CAAACGGTGATCACATGACCCCAGGACACTGCAGTGGTCATAAATTATGAATCAGTGGCCAAGCGTTTTAATTTTGATCATGTCACTACGGGGATATTGCAACAGTCAGGTGAAAAACGGCCATAAGTCAATTTTTTCAGTGCCGTTGTATCTTTGGATGGTCAATAAGTGAACTGTTGTAAGTCAAGGATTACCTGTGTTTATCATTTTTATCTGATCAGCACCTAGCATTCTCAGATCCTATTTTGCCTCACGCGTCACAAGCCAATCAGCGCAACTGAAATAGTTTGGGTTATTTCATTTTATTGCTTCCATATGTTTGCATAAACCAAATTGAACCGTATTTCAATCCTTTCCTGAAATTCTTTTATGTTTGATTTGGATAATCTATGAACATTATTATTCAACCAACTTTAAACCAGTGGAGGCCTGGTGTACAATATCAGGAACCCAAGAAAACCTTGAAAAAAAAGCTTTTTCTCACAAACAATTTTACTACCATTTGTTCTGCACTTCTACTACTACTTCCCACCCGATTAAAAAAAAACTGTAGGAAAACCAGTCGCTGAATTCTGTTCACAGTCAATGGAAAGGTGGTAATGTAAATAAGTGTTCATGAGAAAATGTTGACTTTTGGTAAAAGAGAGAGGAGCATCCATTGTAGTCTACAAGTCCTCCCCCATCTGCCTGATCCTAGAAATAGCAATAGCAATAGCAGTTAGACTTATATACCGCTTCATAGGGCTTTCAGCCCTCTCTAAGTGGTTTACAGAGTCAGCATATCACCCCCACAATCCGGGTCCTCATTTCACCCACCTCGGAAGGATGGAAGGCTGAGTCAACTCTGAGCCGGTGAGATTTGAACCGCTGAACTGCAGAAAGCAGACAGTTGAAGCAGCCTGCAGTACTGCACTCTACCCACTGCGCCACCTCGGCCCTAGTCACAATAGGCCAACAATAGCCAAGGCATTGTTGGCCAAAGAACAATGAATGTGTGTGCAAACCGGAAAATTCCACTACCCCCCAATTATACATAAAAAAACTTCACAGCTATACATGAGTTGGAAGTGAACCTACCCCTTGGAGAAGATATAGGTAGTCCTCAATTTATGAGCACAATTGAGCCCAAAGTTTCTGTTGCTAAGACAATGGTTAAGTGAGTTTTGCCCCCCACCTCGCTTCACCCACGTAACACCTATCCTCCGCGAGCTGCACTGGCTTCCTGTTGATCTCCGGGTGCGCTTCAAGGTGCTACTTATCACCTACAAAGCCCTTCATGGTAGTGGGCCTGGGTACTTGAGAGACCGCCTACTGCCAATTACCTCCACTAGACCGATACGATCGCATCGATTAGGCCTCCTCCGAATTCCATCTTCCAGCCAGTGCAGACTGGCAACTACCCGGAGGAGAGCCTTCTCGGTGGCTGCTCCGACCCTCTGGAACGAACTCCCCGTAGAGATTCGGACCCTCACCACCCTCCAATCCTTCCGCGCTGCTGTAAAGATCTGGCTGTCCCGGCTGGCCTGGGGTTAAGATTCTAACCCCTACCCGAATTGTGTGACTGTTGTGCTTTCTTTTTAATACATCGCGCTGTGATACATCGCGCTGTGAAAACATTGCGCTGTGAGCGGTAAATTTAAAATTAAAACGAAAACCTTACCCTAACTCTCCCAAACCTAACCCTAAACCTAACCCTAAACCTAACCCTTAACCTAACACTAAACCTAACGCTAACCCTTAACCTAACCCTAACGCTTAACGTAACCCTAAACCTAACCCTAACCCTAACCCTAACCCTTAACCTAACCCTAACCCTTACCTTTATGTGAATCGGCTTGCTTTAATTTTATTTTAATTTAAATTTAATTTATTTTTAATTTTTTTTGTCGCGCTACTGATGACGTCACGTACGCGCTTTAATCGGGCGCGCTTTAGTCTACCACGGTTTTGACGGGTCACGGAATTTTGATCATCTGACCGGGGGAGTGGGGTGTATTGGAAAGGTTGTAAGTGTAAAAAGTCACTTTTTTCGGTACCGTTGTAACTATGAATGGTCACTAAATGAACTGTTGTAACCTGCAGAGTTGTCCTGTGGTGTGTTGGTCGCGGTGAATTATCATAGACTCCCCCCCCCCCCAATATAGGTTTGAATTCTTCCATCTAGTGCCCTCTGGAAGTATTGAGGCTATCTCTCGCCATATAACTAGCTGGCAATTGTGTGTGTTTTCATGTATCTTGCTTAATCACGTTGCTTTACAAGTTAATCCATGGAAATCGCTTCTCCATCCATTCACACACACTCCCAAATCCCTTCTCTTCTCCTATTTGCGTCTTTGGTGATCCCTGGCAGCACAAAAAATAGACTTTCTTTCCCAATGTACAAGTCAAGTCTCTCCTTTCCCACCTGAATCCAAGCAGCAATCACTCAACAGCCCGCCGATCTCTCGGGATTAAGGATAACGTCAGACAGTGAAACAGGCACTTCAACCCAAAAAGAAAAAAGGAAGAAGGAAAAAAGGCAGGGGAGAGATGAGAAAGAAGCCATGTTGGTCCAAACTAACCTTTAAAATGTGAATTCTGAGTTGCTGATGTAATCTGAGTCCTGATGATGTCAGCACAAATGAAGGATTAGTACAAAAACTGCCTAGAAAAAGAGAAAATGAAAAAAATAAGGGTCTTCCACAGCTGTATTTTTTTTTAAATTGTATTACATGTCTGCCACTTCTTTGCCAGCGGATGAGTTGATATCTGTATTTTAGTACACAGGCCATTTTCCTTCAGACTTGTAGGAAAATTAAATTGACCTGTTTTAATTTAGTATTGGCAAACCTCTCAGAATAAATCCCACCGGAAGCTGACACCTGCCTCAGAACCACACATAAATGTTTTTGATTTGTTTTTCTATTATCCAAAACAAAACAAAAAAATCAGTTACCAGAGTTCATACTTTGAAATCTACAATAGCAATTTGTAAAGCTTACACCCATATAAGGATGTAATAATATACAAGCACTACAAATATCTAGAGAAAACTGAACAGCTTACAGCCCTTCGGGCAGGACACACAATGTGATGGAAAACAAAACTTGATAATCTAAGCCAAAAAAATAAATAAATTGTGAAATATTAGTGCCTGGTACTTGGTGCATCATTTTTTGTACCAGAAGAGTACAAGAAAAACATGCAAAATATTTGTTACTGACAATTTAAATTCACCAGTAATTTGGATCATAAGAGGCTTTACTACTGCAATGCGCTCTACATGGGGCAGCCCTTGAAGAGCATTCGGAGACTTCAGCTCGTCCAGAATGCAGCCGCGCGAGTGATCGTGGGTGCACCTCGGTACACCCACGTTACACCTATCCTCCGCGAGCTGCACTGGTTACCGATTGGTCTCCGGATACGCTTCAAGGTGCTAGTCGTCACTTATAAAGCCCTTCATGGTATTGGACCTGGGTACTTGAGAGACCGCCTGCTGCCAATTACCTCCCAAAGACCCATTAGAGCACACAGGGCTGGCCTCCTCCAGGTTCCGTCTACTAGCCAATGTCATCTGGCTACTACCCGGGGGAGGGCCTTCTCTGTGGCAGCTCCGGCCCTCTGGAACGAACTCCCCTCAGAGATTCATACCCTCACCTCTCTCCAGGCCTTCCGAAAAGCCGTTAAAACCTGGCTGTGTCAGCAGGCCTGGGGTCGATGAGTTCCCTTCCCCGCTCGATCTGTGTGGCTGTTGGTCGTTTTTATATGTCTGTATTTGTAGTTTTTTGTGTTTCCCTTTCCCCCCTTGGGTTTGTGCGCCGCCCTGAGTCCCGCTGGGAATAGGGCGGCATATAAGTAAAATGAAACCTAAACCTAAACAAATTAAACCCCACACTGCACCTCTGAAATTCAGAAATTTTCGTGTCTTCAAAAATTTCCGCACATGACTTGAAAGAGATAGGCAAAAGATAGTATCACATCCCTGTTCTTAAAGATTTTAAAGAAAAACAGTATTGGTTTATTCCTTTTGAACCATGTTATGCCATCCCCTCAAAGTAGCTCCTGAATTGATGAATATTTCTGATGCACAGTGTCCATTTCTTGATGACATTAACTTGACTGAATGCTGGAGATTTAAAAAATAAGTTAGCCTTTTTTTTTAAAAAAAATGGAAATTCTAAGTAAAATGATAAAACTATTGATTCCCTCATCCATAGAATAGAAATTGTATCCCAATACATTTGGAGAGATCACTGTATTGTTTCCAAAACAAAAGTTTGGAAGTTTTGAAGATTATTGACATTTGCATGCCGCCCACTCCCTAGGGACTCTGGGCGGCTTACAGACAAACAAGGGAATATATAAAAATTAAAATAGAAATTAAAATAGAAATACAATTGTTTAAAATTACACAACATACATGCTACTTAAAGTGGGACTGGATGCTAATCAACAGCCCCAGGCCTGCCGGAACAGCCAAGTCTTGGTAGCTTTACGGAAAGCCGGAAGAGTAGTGAGGGTCCGGATCTCCACGGGGAGATCATTCCATAGGGCCGGGGCAGCAACAGAGAAGGCCCTTCCCCGGGGGGGGGGGTCGCCAGCCGACATTGACCGGCCGATGGCACCCGGAGGAGGCCCAATCTGTGTGATCTTATCGGTCTTTGGGAGGTAAATGGCAGGAGGCGGTCTCTCAGGTAGCCAGGTCCTAAACCATGTAGTCGTTACTTATAAAGCCCTTCATGGTATTGGACCTGGGTACTTGAGAGACCGCCTGCTGCCAATTACTTCCACTAGACCGAGTAGATCCCACAGATTAGGCCTCCTCCGAATCCCATCCACCGGCCAGTGTCGACTGGCGACTACCCGGAGGAGAGCCTTCTCTGTGGCTGCTCCGACCCTCTAGAACGAACTCCCCGTGGAGATTCGAACCCTCACCACCCTCCAGGCCTTCCGCAAAGCCCTTAAAACCTGGTTGTTCCGACAGGCCTGGGGCTAAAGAGCTGTTGCCCCCGTCTCGAATGGTATGACTGTTGTGAGTTTTAAATTATATATTGTTATGTTGTTGTTTTTAAATCTTTTGTCTGTATCCCCCTCCCCGGTTCGAGTTGTGAGCCGCCCTGAGTCCCCTTCGGGGGAAAAGGGCGGCATATAAATTTAATAAACTGAACTGAACTGAGCTTTAAAAGTAAAGGAGTTCTACTACCAATGATCCCATAATCAAAGTGATACAAAAATGAACATTAAGACCTTATATGTGCAACGGCGGTCCAATTATCAGAGTTATCAGTTTCCCTCCCTTGAGTCCAATAAAGGAGGACTGCTTTCACTCAACATGTTGCTTCACAGCCTGTATTGTTCAATCAGCTGTCAAGACTTATCTTTATCTGCTAAGAGAATGCCAGAAAACAAGGGTTTGGCCCATTTCATCCTGCTTTTAAGAACATGTCCAGGCAAACTAGAAATCAAGGTTTTCAAAGGGAGATAGTTTGTAGGGCTGCTAGCAACATCATGGACTGCACAAGTCAGAACAGCACTAGAATTTCAAATACACACACCACTATACTTCAGGCAACAACTTATCAAAGTCAAACACTCTCTTTCTCCTGGTCCTTTTCACTCCAGACTAGAAGCAATTAATGGGGACATATAAAATAACTTGCTCTCCTTACGCATTATATTGTTCCTACGGTGTAACGTTCATAGAGACTTATCCTCTTTAACTTTGAGGCCCTTGACTTTGAAAAGAAACAATTCCTTGGATTAAGTTTGCTTACAAATGTTTACATGCTTTTACAAAGGCTTTTTAGTGAACACACCATTTTAGGATTTAATTCTAAGGCTTCCTGGTTTTCTGAAACAAAAACCAATATACAGCCCTTTTTTTTTGCTTTTGAGAGGATAAATCTGGGCTGAACTTGGGCCTTAACATCTTCAACTCAGCTTCCATATTACTGCATAAAGTATTTGCAACTTTTTGTCACTGCTCCTTAGCAACATTTGCTTACTATCCTGAAGCACTTCTATTTTGTGTTGTTGTTTACATAATGCTATTTTTTTTCCCCAGTAGGCAGCTCTGCTGTCAAAAACGCTAATCCAGAACAGATTCCTTAACGGTTTATTCTTTATCACTATTGCAGAATTTTTCTCTTTCTCACTGCAAACCCACCTGAATTTATCTACAACATCAGGACCTCTTGGAAGTTTGCAATACCCCCCCCCCCAAAAAAAAAAGTTTGTTTGTTTGTTTGTTTGTTTGTTTATTATATTTATATGCTGCCCTTTTCCCCCGAAGGGGACTCAGGGCGGCTCACAACTCAAACCAGGGAAGGGGGATACAGACAAAGATTAAAAACGACACATAACAATGCATAATTTAAAACACGACAGTCATACCATTCGAGACGGGGGCAACAGCTCTTTAGCCCCAGGCCTGTCGGAACAGCCAGGTTTTAAGGGCTATGCGGAAGGCCTGGAGGGTGGTGAGGGTTCGAATCTCCATGGGGAGTTCATTCCAGAGGGTCGGAGCAGCCACAGAGAAGGCTCTCCTCCGGGTAGTCGCCAGTCGACACTGGCCGGCGGATGGAATTCGGAGGAGGCCTAATCTGTGGGATCTAATCGGTCTGGTGGAGGTAATTGGAAGCAGGTGGTCTCTCAAGTACCCAGGTCCAATACCATGAAGGGCTTTATAAGTGACAACTAGCGCCTTGAAGCGTATCCGGAGACTAAAAGGCAGCCAGTGCAGCTCGCGGAGGATAGGTGTTACATGGGTGAACCGAGGTGCACCCACGATCGCTCGCGCGGCTGCATTCTGGACAAGCTGGAGTCTCCGAATGCTCTTCAAGGGCTGCCCCATGTAGAGCGCATTGCAGTAGTAACATAGTAGTGCATAGCAAGGGGAGGATTGCAGCTGTTTCAGGTACTCAACTAATGACGAGTAGCAGCAGAAGTAAAAAAAATGAGACTAAAGCCAAAAAAAACAACAACAAGAAAATGAAGGAAAGATACAAATCAACAGGTGTCTCTAGCCAAATTTCCTTTACTGGACTGTTGAAGGTTACAATGTTTAAATAGCTAATTTTTCACCGTGAGATCATTCAACAATAATAGGAGCATATATACCAAAAGCTATCAGGATAGTGAATGTTAACATTGTGTGTGAGAGAGAGGGACGGAGGGGGGGGGGGGGAGAGAGAGAGAGCATATTATATATCTACATAGCACAGAACTTACAGAGAGATTATCCACAAAACAAGCTAAGTCGGAATCTTCATAATAGCATTTTCTAGCATTAGCTAGGCTATATAGAAGGGGGGAAATATATATATTTACCGCAGTGTTTATACTTGCAATGTGGCATTTGAGCAATCAAATGTCCAAAAAACATTTTAGCAAACTTTGAAATTAGAAAAGGAAGTCGGAACGATAGTTTCCGTGCCTGAAAATAATCTCTGTATCGAACGCACAGATTCGAAATAAGGATGTCATCGTTCTGGGATAGATGAACCAACTTGGAAATAATTCAGATAATTATAGAAAGAAAGTAGCCAGGCTACAGATTAGGGAACACAACAGCAGGATGGAGAACAGTGGTATCACAAGTCTAATTCTTATAGTTATATAGTTTTAAACACACTGCACCCCAACTGTGTGCAAACTGGGGCTGCCACAGGGCATGTAATGACAGCCCCTGCCATATTCATGGCTCTCACGTCCCAATTTGACCATCAATTGGACATGCAAATGCCAAGATCTGGAACACCATGGACAGCCAAGGAACTGGCTATTCTTACTAAGTCCCAGTGGAAACTGAAGAAGCCGTAATGCCCCGATGAAGGAAAAGCTGCAATTCAATGATGTCAGAAATCTCTCTGGGCATTTGCTCCGTGCACCTGTTAACTAGGAGAAAAGGCAGGGAATCTCCCTTCCCATCCCTGGCTTAGGATCCTGGCAAGCAAGGGGGGGAAGGTTGACTTTGACCTTCCTAGCCAAAGATGCTTTCCTCCACAATTATACACTGAAGCAACATGGAAGGAGCACATTTACGCAGCCACTTTACACACTAAGTTAAGGCATTTTTCCTCACTAATTGACAGGGGAGGATTTAAAGTGCAGAGTTTCAGGCACCAACAGCGATGAGTTAACCAACCAATGCTCGCTTTTCACTGCTTTTATGACCTTTAACCATCTTTTTTCTATGTCTATCTCTTCAACCACAAATCTTTCGGCTGAAAATCTTTTCAGGGATCGCCAAAGAGAAAACCAACAAGGCTGCGTCTAATGTTTTCTGCACGCTATTCTAACTTGTGATTTTCTCCATCAAAAGCCTCTTTAAGCTCATTAACAATGCATAAACCTCAACACTCCCCCACTCCCCCCCCCCGCACAAAATAAAATCTCCCCGACCCAGGAACTACAAATAGCATTCAAATACAAATCAAGTGACCAATGGTTGACCACAAAGCTATTCATTTGGCAATAGTCAGTGATCCAATTTTTGAGTCACTCCGAAAACAAATACGGGACTGAGAGTGGGATAAAGGAGAAAGTCAAGCTTCCCTTAAGTGGAAAGGAGAGACAGCACATGAACTCGAAGACTTTCAGTTATGAAGTTCAGCATCCTTCGGGGCATTTTCATCCTCTCTTTTTTAAATATGTGTGTTTTGGCATTTAATAAGAAGAGTACAACAGTTGCCTTTTAGTTGATAACTCGGATTCCCACTCTGGTTCTACTATGCTTTGTTTCCCCCACACATATTTAGAAATTCATCACAATAAACAAGACAAATACATCATAGAATCCAAAGAGTTGGTAGCCCATTAGCAAATGCCGACTGATCTCCAAAAAAAAACTAAGAAATGTGGCAGAGGTGGGTTCCTACCAGTTCACACCAGTTCGGTAGAACCGGTTCATCAAATCTACTGAACCGGTTAGAAGAGGTTCCACCAGTGGACCCGGAAAGCAGGCCACACCTACAGAAGAGGTTCCCAAAAATTTTGAAACCCACCACTGACACACACACACACACACACACACACACACACAGAGAGAGAGAGAATCACACAGAGAAAGAGAAAGAAAGGAAGGAAGGGAGGGAGGGAGGGAGGAAGGAAGGAAGGAAGGAAGGAAGGAAGGAAGGAAGGAAGGAAGGAAGAAAGAAAGAAAGAAAGAAAGAAAGAAAGAAAGAAAGAAAGAAAGAAAGAGAGATGAAAGAAAAGGAGGAAAAAGGGACAGAGAGACAAAAGGAAGGAAAGAGAAAGAGAGAGAGAGAGAGAGAGAGAGAACACATGGCTGGCAAGCCACTCCCACCAGGTCACATGGCCGGCAAGCCACTCCCACAAAGGAGGCCACACCCACAGAGTAGGTTCGAAAATTTTTTGAAACCCACCACTGAAATGCGGGAAACAACTGCAGAAGACGAAAGCAGCAAATGATTTCCATGATACAGGTAGCCCTCGACTTACAGCATCAATTAAGCCCAACATTTCTGTTGTTAAGTGAGATGTTTAAGTGAGTTTTGCCCCATTTTACGACCTTTCTTGCCACAGTTATTAAGTGAACCACTGCAGCTGATGAGTTAGTAACCCAGTTGTTAAGTGAATCTGTCTTCCCCTTGTCAGGAGGTCACCCCCCCCAAAAAAAGATCACATGACCCCGGAACACTGCAATGTGTCACAAATATAGGTCAGTTGCCAGGCCTCTGGATTTTGATCACCTGATCATGGGCATGCTGTAAACGTTGGAACTGTGAAAAACAGCCACAAGTCACTGTTTTCTATGTCGTTCTAAAAATGAACAGTCACTAAACAAACTGTTGTAAGCCAAGGACAGCCGACAGTGTCGGCTAGCGACCCCCAGGGGGAGAGCCTTCTCTGTGGGAGTGCCTTCCCTCTGGAATGAGCTGCCCCTGGAGCTTCGTATAATCCCCGACTTCCGGTCCTTCCAACGCGCCCTACAAAGTTGGCTTTTCCAGCAAGCCAGCTTGGCCTGAACAAAACAAAATAAATGATTGATCATTGTTAATTTTAATTGATTTTTTTAAATGTTATTGTGAATCTTAATTGGGTTTGTTTTTTGGATATTTTTTTTAATTTTTTTAAAAAACTTTTGTAATATATGTTTTTTTTCCTAATGTTGTATGCCGCCCTGAGTCCTTGGGAGAAGGGCGGCATATAAATCCAATAAACCAACTTAAACCAAGGACTACACTGTATGATCACTATTACCTGGGCTATTTGGTTATTTGAGGGACCACTTTGCCCCAATTACACCCACCCATCCCATCAGGCCCTTCATGAGGTTCCATCCGCCAAAGAGCTTCACTTGGCGGGACCAAGGAGGAAAGCCTTTTCTGCCATGTCCCCCCTTCCCTTTGGAGTCTCATCTCCTCCAAGGTGAAGTTGGCCCCAACCCTATTGGCTCTCCAGAAGGCCCTCAGAACTTGGTTTTGCCATCAAAAAGCATGGAGCCCATCAAATGGCTGGTATAAGTTTGACTTTATTCTTCCCTGTCTTTTTTGTTAGGATGGTTTTCATTTATTTTTTTAAAACTGGATAAATTATAGCAATAGCAGTTAGACTTATATACCGCTTCATAGGGCTTTCAGCCCTCTCTAAGCGGTTTACAGAGTCAGCCTATCGCCCCCAACAACAATCCGGGTCCTCATTTTACCCACCTCGGAAGGATGGAAGGCTGAGTCAACCCTGAGCCGGTGAGACTTGAACCGCCGAACTGCAGAACTGCAGTCAGCTGAAGTAGCCTGCAGTGCTGCATTTAACCACTGCGCCACCTCGGCTCCCTCTGGTTGTTATACTGGTTGTTAAATGTTTGTTGTGTGTACACTGCCCAGAGTTACATCATGCTATATAAAGTCAATAAACAAATGAACAAATAAACCCGAGGGAGGCTTTATCTCTAGCATCAAATGCAAAGAAAGGAAACAACACCCTTACAGGTTCTAAATAGAAAATACCTGGGGATGGAAAGCAAGAAACAGCAGCATCAATAATAACGATTTGTTGGTATTCCAGCTACATCTTAGTTAAAGGGATGTCTCTGAAACAAGATTGGCTTGTTTAAATGAGTAGCAGCTCATAAAGAAGAAATTTAATAAACCTCATTATGTCTTAAAATCAAGCCATTCCCAATTAACATTTGCTTTAAGGGGGGGGAAGGGGGGAGCTAATCTAGGATTATGGCTTTTTAAAATCCTCCCCATCACATCTATCTTTCAGTGACACGGATGTTGACTTATTTTTGGGGGGGAAAAGCAATTTAAAATGTGAGACTATTTAATTCTCGGTATTTTTCCTTTTAACGGAGGCTGAGGGGAAAAACCCTGTGAAACTTTCAAAATAACCAAAGAATTAAAACCGGCTGATCGTACGAAAGTCATCATCTCACTGCCTCCTCTTCTGCCCCTTCCCTCCCCAATCCACTGAATTCTGCTTGAAAGCAGCATTTGCAATCCTGGCTGCTCTTACTGACGGGATTAAGGGACAAAGCTGGCAGACAGCTGCCACACAGTCAATTTATTACGGTGGGCCACTCCTCTCAAGTCAAGAGCAAAACAGACCCTCTTATTTTCAGCTGTTTTATCCCTGGGGGGTGGGGGGTTCTTTGCTTGGACGGCTTCAGTGACTAAGCGTCTCCTAAACAAATGCATCTCCAACTCCCCCCTTATCATCCACATCGTTTTGTCTTCGGCTCCCTGACATCACACTTCCAACAAATACAGTGACCCAGTCTGCTGTCTCTTATTGCAGACGTCTCCCACCTTCTGAAGATGAGTTTCACTGGGGAAAGAGTTTAAGGTACCAGCAAGATATGCACACAGATTTATTTGCTTTTAATTAGCTGAATACATTATCGAGATGCCTTCTATTTCTTGTAAGCCCAGGCTAACATTCTGGTCTCCGAAAGAGCAAAAAAGGCAACTCATTAAGATGGGAAATCGACACTCGTCCCGTCTCCGTTCCCCAAGAGTATGAAAGAGAGTCAAATGTGTGATTGCCCATCACACATTGCGCATACACAGTTGCGGCGTTGGACACAGCCTAACCACACATCGCTACAAAATGCATCCCCTTGCAATAAAAGCCATTGACTTAAATGAGGCTCGTTCCCAGATCCACAAAATTATTGCACTCTTCTTTAATATTAATTTAGTGAGAAATATTTGGACTCGGTTCTTGGCACAAAGGCCTTATGCTTTAAAGCCAGGGACAATTCCATGCTGAATTGGAGAGCTGGATTAGTGTGCTTGTGAGATCTTCATGGTTGCACTGGACTTCTCAGGATTTCAGAAAGCTAGCACAATTCTAGGGATGATTAACCTGAGTAAACTGGGGAAGTGTGATTGCCTGAAGGCTGAGCACAGATCACTCATGCTACACAGTGTACAGAAGGCATAGTTCCAGCCTTTCTTTACTGTTTGAAGCGGAAGACCATGGGTTCAGTCTACTCACTAATTCTATTAGTCTCCTGTTACATTGATACCTCGGAAAACCATCGTTAATTGGTTCTGGGAGGCATGATCAGCATCAAAACAATGAGTACCAAACATTTTTTTTCTGATATAGAATAATGTAGTGAGTCACAAGGCACTGAGAATGACAAGTTCTAGCTTGATACTAAACAAACAATGAGTACCAGGACAATTTTTTTCAAATCAAAATGCGTTGAGTACCAAATTCAATGAGTTTCATAGCAGTTGAGTACCAAGCTACCACTGTACAATCATAGGCAGGTAAAATATGGGAGAAAGCATCCTCAGAAAAGAAGACTCTTTCCGCAGGAAGTGAGTTAAGTTACAGACTTCTACTTTGAAAGAGACATAAACAAAGCTGGCACTTTTATGGTACCTACATCTATTACAAAACATTCTGAACAAACAGGAATGCAACATATTGTTTCCCTAGCCTGATTGTTCAATTCAGTTAATCTACTCCTACAATCTTAGTGTGTGTCTCAGTGTGTCTAACAAGGCATGTTCCAGTCTTCCTTAACCTGCTACCTCAGTTGTGTCGGTAATTCCCATCATATCTGAGACTTTGCGAGACCGCCTATTGCCACATACCTCCCAGCGGCCGGTAAGATCCCACAGATTGGGCCTCCTTCAGATGCCGTCAGCCAGACAGTGTCGGCTGGCGGGCCCCCGGAGGAGAGCCTTCTCTGTGGCTGCTCCGGCCCTTTGGAATCAGCTACCCCCAGAGATCCGGACCATACCCACTCTCATGGCCTTCAGGAAAGCTATTAAAACCTGGCTATTCCGGCAGGCCTGGGGCTGTTGACTTCATTGTGAAGTCCAGCCCCGATTAGAACGAATGCATGTGTTTTGTGAATTTTAAACTATCTTTTTCTTACTTTCTTTTTCTTTCTTTTTTTCTTTTTTGTAAGCCGCCCGGAGTCCTTCGGGATTGGGCGGCATATAAATTTCATTAAACTTAAACTTAAACTTTGAGAAGTCTAGTAGCTTTCTTCTACTATAAGCAATTTTGGGAAGTCAGGGACTATTCTTTCAGTTCTTTTCTTTAAAAAAAGGTTCAACATTAAAAGGGAAATTCTTAATTATATGAGCTTTTGTGCCATTTTTTTCTCAGAGATACAGGCTTTACAGCATGCAAAATATTACCTAGAAATATCCTCAATTCATTCAAAAGCTAGTCCCAATGCATTGGGTTGGGGTTTTTTTTTCGAGAGTGCTGTTAAAAATTAAATCATTATTTGTAAAAAAAAAAAAAACTGTTTAAAAACTGGCTTTTCAAGTAAGACACTCACCCAGGGATAATTTTTTTAGAAAACGGTGCAAAAGAACTTTGGAAGATTCAAAATTCATGCTTGTTTGTTATAGCTTGTATTTTTTATTTGAAGCAAAAAGGGGGCCAAACCCAAAGAGAATAGGTAGACTCAAGAGGTGATAAAAATCTTTCTGGGCATTTTTAAACATGTTTTTTTTGGGGGGGGGTGCAGACTGGCTTTACAAGGTGCTAACCAGGAGAAGATGTGGGATAAAGATGAAGCCATCATCTCCAAGTGCTCGCTATGACATGGTGAAGTACTTGGTGAACCTTAATCACTGCAAACAGGTGGCACAACATATTAAACTGAAGCCAGCAGTCAAATTTCATAGGATCAATGTCTAAATTAAGAAACTAGAAACAACGAGCAAACGCCTGCCCCAGTGTATGATTTGAACTCCAGCACAGATCCATATTTGTGGCGGAAGGAAAATTCCTATTTTGCTTACTTGGAAACACTTTACTCAAGGATCTCTGAATATAAATAAAGGCATTGGAGGTGGGGGAGAGCAGAGAACAGAGAAAGCAGAACCCTCCTTTTGATGATCTTCTGGAATTCCTAGCCTCAGCAACTGCATTTTTAGGTAGCTAAGCAAATAATGTTGCTCAAATGATTTCCAGACTATATTCCTCAAACGAGGCAGATCCAAGAACCAGCAACAGTAAATAAAACTGGCAAAAGGCAATACTTTTGTTAGGCCAACGGCAATTGTACAAAATTGCTTTTGAGTTCCACGCTTGTAGAAATGTTGTAGTATTTCAATTGATTTGACAGCGGTAATACCTTTAACGACCTTTCTTCTCATTTATCACTGCCTTTTACTTGTACGGGTGGTCCTTGACTTACGACCACAACTGAGCTCGAAATTTATGAGACATTTGTTAAGTGGGGTTTGCCCCATTTTACGACCTGTCTTGCCACATTTGTTAAGTGAATCGCTGCAGTTGTGAAATTAGTAACACCGTTAAGCGAATCTGGCTTTCCCATTGATTTCACTCGTCAAAAAGTTGAAAAGGGTGATCAGGAACACTGCAACCGTCATAAATATGAAACAGTTGCCAAGCATATGAATGTCAATCACATGACAGCGTGGATGCTGCAGTGGCCATTGGAGTGAAAAATAGCAATAGCAATAGCAGTTAGACTTATATACCGCTTCATAGGGCTTTCAGCCCTCTCTAAGCGGTTTACAGAGTCAGCATATCGCCCCCAACAACAATCCGGGTCCTCATTTTACCCACCTCGGAAGGATGGAAGGCTGAGTCAACCTTAAGCCAGTGAGATTTGAACCGCCGAACTGCAGAAATAGCAGTCAGCTGAAGTAGACTGCAATGCTGCACTCTAACCACTGCGCCACCTCGGCTCTTAACCGTAACTCATTTTTTTCAGTGCTGTTGTAATGTTGAACTGTCAACTAAATGAACTGTTGTAAGTCAAGGATTGCCTACATTCCCCCCCCCCCCAAAAAAAATGAATCAGAAGACATCTGATAACATATGGAAGAAGTACGTTGCAACTCTTGGAAACGGATGCCTCTTAACAGGATGGGTTAGTTAGAAAATGTACTGCCAGATTCCCTCCGATTGTTTGCCATCCCAGAGTAACACAGCTGTTCCCGTACAAAGAGATCCTTTCCACATTCCTTATGTCAAATTGGGACAATTCTGCAGATCGCTCCGGAGTTTTAGAGATCCTGGTCTAAAAGAAATTTGTTAAATTTCCTTTCTTGGGGAGTAAAGGGCTTTAAAATAGTAGTAGGGCAATTCAGAAGAATGTGGCTTGGTTCTAAGGGATTACTACACTTAGAAGATTGTCAAGCTCTCGTATGCTGGCTATATTTCATACCTTCTTGAACTCCGGGGAATGATTAGTTCATAATAACCCATTCCCCAGGGTGCCTAATTGCTTAACTGGCTTATTGAAACAAAAAACGTCCATGCCAGGCTGAGTCACATAAGATTAGGGGTGATGATTTTCTTTTTCATTTACAGAGTTACCCACTAACATAACAAAAACAAAACACACACACATACACAACACACACCCCACCACTCGTGAGACCTACTACGTTTTGAGAATGTACTTGCCGCTTAATTGGTAACAAATGTGCTGGATTTTCCCATCCTCCCTTTCCCATAAAGCAACAGCATGAGGGATAAGAAGGAGGAAGAGAGCAAAAAAAGAGGGAGAGATAGAGAGGGGGGGAAACTAAAGAAAGGATGGAATAAATAAGAGATCAGGTGTCTTTCGCCTAGCGGTTCCATGGAGTTGTCAAAACTGCATTAATCATTTAGAAAGGCTGTCCTCAATGGGAAAGTTAATATACAAAATTAAATGAATGCGGAGGGTTGGACTGCAAAGGGAAGAATATTTTTTTTTAGTTTTAAAGTTTTAAAATTTTATTTTTATTTTCTCCTAGGTATAATACCAGAGGGGTTTAAGAAAGATACACTTCATTTAATTATACATGTACTAACTGCGGCGCGCATAACTTTTGCGCAGTATTGGAAAAAAGAAAATACAACATCGGAGCTAGATATAATCAGAAAAGTGTTGGCCTGGCGTGGAAGCAGATAGGCTCACCCTTGAACTTAAAAATAAAGGGGAATCAGAATATTTTGAAGTCTGGAACAGATTTTATGACTGGTATAAGACAAGGGGACAAGACTGGAACAAGCTGTATCTATTGTGATTGGACAGAAGGATTGATAATGTATTAAGTAGGCTGATTGTCAATAGTTGTGACCAGCTGTATATAATGTGAATGTATAATCACTCCGACTTTGCGGTACTGCATTGTTTTAAATGTAAAAATAATAAAAATAAATGGAATATGTGTGTGTGTGTGTGTGTGTGTGTGTGTGTGTGTGTTGTATTTGTGCTGATAAATAAATAAAGGGAGACTAGTATAGATCTATTTCAAGCTATTTAGCTCTCATCAGCTAGCCATACCCTTACTGGGATTTGGACCTGTGCTGTATTATATATTAAGCAGTTGTGTTAACCACTAAGCCACAAGGTTCTCCTCCTGTATCAGCTGAGATGCCTCTTAATATATATATATATTATTATCAATCCTTCAAAAAGAAAAGACAAAGTCGACCCATATACTATAGAACAGAATGCTTACATGTGTCGTTTCTATGCAAAGCAACTACATGTGATGGTTTGAGGGTTCAACACATTCTCGGTGTTCCTGACACTACCACACCACTGAGTCAGCATAAATTGAGAGCAGGCACGACGTCTACTTTCTATTTTGAATCCATGAATGCAGGGAAAGTTCCAGTCGGTCGTTGCTTAAGCTTGCATCCAAGGGAGTCCCCAGCAGCCCAATTCTTGTCTGTTTTTATCTTCTGCGCTGACCACTCAGCAGTCTTTGGATTTCCTGCTAGCTCTCCAAAAGGAGGCCGGTTCAACTTATGTAAATATTGTTCATATTGAGAGCTTTGGAGTTTTGCCCAAGCAGTGTTATTGTACAGGCCTCTCTAATGCAACCACACATCGTCTCACAAAAGGGAAGGGCCTGGTGGCATTAGACTTAATTGACTTACTTTGAAAGCTCTTATTATTTTTTTCCTGAATACTATTTTTTTGCTACAAAACTAACAGGGTGTGTGACTCAGTCCTGACTCCTTCAACCAACGCATGCTGATTTCTTTCAGACCGGATCGCCTTAAAATCAACTGCCACCTATCTAGGTATTGTTCCTAAGCAGATGTCAATAGCACAATGCTTTGAGTCCAAAACTTAATCAGAATTCTTGTATATAAGTCTTATAAATAGCTCAAGATACTAGCCGTTTACTCAATTGAGTGGGGGAGTAAGTGTTATTTGGGAGGCTCTGGGGATTTTCAGAGATGCTGACTCACAGATAACCGGAGATCCTGTTTGTGAAGCTGGGTCGAAGGATGGGAAGGAGGGGCGGGGGGTTGCCATGCTCTGTCTGATGTGTGGCTGCTTCCCTGGCTGGTCTCTCTGACCTTGTGGCTACGTTGCGTAGTGGGACACATCAACCTGCCTTTTTTGGGGGTGTGGAGTCAGAGGTGGCCTAGGAAACTTGTGGCATGCACAGCCCTCTCTGCGGGCATGAAAGCTGTCACCCCAGCACAGCTCCACCACACATGCATGCACGCCTCCTGCCAACCAGATGATTTTCGGGGCTCTGCTGCACATGAACGGGGTGCGGGTGGGATGTGGGAGATGCACAGATATGCGTGGGGACGGGGGGAGCGGTGCACTGCGTGCCCCTCCCGCAGCCCATTTTTACTCCTAGAAGGCTAAAAACATGATGCAGGTCATGCACGGATGTGCAGGGGGAGCGTGGGGGGTCACCCGCACATGCACAGGGGGACAGGGCACACGGGGTGTCACGCATGCATTGCATTATGGGTGCGGGGACACACACACACAACACACACACTTTCAGCACATGACAACAAAAAGGTTAGCCATCACTGGCCCAGGAGTTCATGGCTACCATGCCCCTGATCTAATTCATTGAGGGTCCCACACGTGGAAGTGTGATCTGAGTTTTTCCTCAGCAATAGTAGCATGATCTGTATATTGATATCAGTCCCTTGTCAAGGTCTGATCATTCTTTGATTGCCCTGGAATTCTCTAGGGCTGCTCCTTGAAGCAGGATCTGTTCAATTGGTCTGTTCCAGGCACTGATGGACCGACCCCGGTCAATGCTTCAGAAGAAATCTGTCTGATGCAACTGACACATTAGTCATCACTTGGAATTAGAGAGTAACAATGATCTCAGAGATCCCCTCGGTTTTCATAGGAACTTTAGGAAATGAAACAAGGGAAGAGATACCTCTAAAGTGTCAAAGAGGAGGATGAGGAACAAATCAAATATGTCTGGGCAAAAGGCTTTCTTAAAGATTGCTTCATGGCAATGTCTAGGCAAAAAATGGAGGTGTTTTTCTTATCAAGTCTACAAACTTCCAACAGGTGACCCTGTTTAAGATAATCCAGACCTTCTGGATTATCTGGGCATGGATTATCTGGATTCTGGGCATGGAATATATGCAGTGTCGTTGTGAGGACTATTCAAGGCATCTGTCTAATAAAGTTCCTCAGATTTGCTCTTACTTGGAGACTAGACTATACAAGTCCTATGGAGTTGGCTGAAGTAAGGCCTGGCTTCTTCACCTGGAAGAAGTCTAAGCTTGATGGTACTAAGGAAATTGAAGCTGTGATTGGACCACTGCTGGCAAATCCATTTTTTCCTAACTGGTCAGAGGCCCCCAAGAGACAACATGTCATTAGGTCCAAGCAGTAGTGAATTCAGCCTTGATGGAGGAAGTAGTCTTACCTGCCCTTAGAAAGTGATGAAGTCATCCAATCAGTTTTTAATGCCTAAGGTAGGACTAGAACTCACAGACTCCTGGTCCTCAGACCAGCATCTTATCCACTACACCAAACTGCCTCTTTTGTTTTCAGCCTTCCCTTTGGAAGGGGGTGTGTGGAGGGCCAAATAAGTTATTGAGAACCGAGTCAGGCTACAGAGAACCTGGGCAAAAGCTAATAACTTGTATCCCTTTTGGTTGCATTTTCATTCCTGAGCATCGGTTGCACTTATGTGGATACCTCTGTGTTCTGAATCCCCCTCGTCCCACACCATCACACTCCGAGTCAAAGATACTTTACGGAATTTATTAACAGATAGGTCCTTGGCAGCAAATCGGCACAGATAAGCCTTGGCAGCAATCCAGCTTGCCAGGCTCACAATACTGTTCTCCAACATTCGTCAATGCGTTGACTTCTGCAAAAGGGGTGTGTGCACAAGCATTCCTTTTATAGTCTGGAGAGGAGCCTAATTACCACCAGCTGAGTGCAATTACCTCCTGTAACTTCGCAACTGTTCCTTACACCTATTAGCTGCCCGGTGCCGGGCATCCAGGAACAACTCACTGCTGACGTCAGGATCACACTCCCTTGTCTCCTCCCCACTGGTCCAAGGCTCAGGTGTCTCCTGGTGGCCAACCAGCCTCTCTGCGCCCTGCTCGGAGTCAGAACCCTGTCAAGGGTCCTCCACATCCTCCAGAGCCGACTCATAGGGCCCCTCGCTGTCGGAGTCTGGTGGCAGCTCCAACGGCTCCTGCTGGGCCACAACACCTCTGGTTGGACCAGAATGCAGGTGGTGAATCCATCATGGTCCACCTTGTCTCTCAGCAGTTTTCAATAATATCAATCATGTTATTCCATCTGCATTGGCTCAGGAGGCTAGGAGCGGGAGACACGGTATTGCCGTTTTTCTATTTCTTCCTTCGAGGTTGGTTCCAGTTTGGTATTGGTAGAGGGCTAGATAGATTTAAACGCCTGTTTTTCTGGATTTTACTCTCTCTCCGCTTCTATTTAGCATCCACATATAACTACTAGATGAGGACATCTGAGAGCGTATGGTCAGGTATCATCAGTACACTGAGTGTTTCCTAGATTAGTCCCGGAAGTTTTCTTGGCAAGATTTCTCAGAAGTGGTTTGCCATTACTTCCTTCCTAAGGGAGAGCAACTGGCCCAAAGTTGCCCAGATAGCTAGTGCCTAAGGCAGAACTGTTAACCCCCAATGTTTGGAGGCCTGGATGAAGAGAATCAAGCATAGGCTCAAATTACAACAGAACCAAATGCCTGGGGATTTTCAGGCTCTTCAATGTGGGGATTTTCCACCATTGTTTCCAGTGGTGGGATTCAAATAATTTACCAACCGCTTCTCTGCCCTAATGACCATCTGGGTAGGTGGGGCTCAGTGGTCATGTGACTGGGTGGGCGTGGCCAACTCAAGGTCACTCAGGTCGATGGGCGCTTCGCCTTATCTGTTACAATGTAAAAAGGGTTAACCGGAGAAGCAGTTTCTGTAAGCAGGTCAATAAAGATGAGGCTAGAAACAACACTAGAATGTTTCCTTCTTGCCTTCCTTACAGGATTAGCCCTGTAAAGTGGGGAAAAAACAAAATGAGATTTTTTCCAACAACCGGTTCTCTGAACTACTTAGAAAGTTACCAACCGGTTCCTGAATAGGTGTGAACCGGTTGAATCCCACCACTGATTGTTTCTGAATGCAGTTACCCTCAGAAGGAACTGGCAGTTAATTTGAGGGTCTTCCGAGACTCTGGGGTAGCCATGGCGAGGACGGCCTTGCACAAATATAACATGTCCCCCAACTGGCCCCCTATTCCTGAATCAGAAATGTCTTGCCTGGATCCCCCCCTCCCCAAATTAGGATATCACAAGGCATTCTACAAGGTGCCCTATATGAGGAGATCATCAAAATGTGGTCTCCCTATGTTCCAGTTCAAAATGTGGTAATACAGTCCCATTTTTCATCCTGTCTACCACTTTATAAAAATTAAGTAACAGAGATGTGGTCTATAACATGGTTTTTTTTTTTAAAAAAGCATCAAATGCATTCATTAACAACTAGCTGATAACTCGGCACCGCCTGGGTATTTATTTAGCCCGACCCTCCTTCCATGAATGTCGCCGCAATTTCTAATGTTAGATTTTCCCCGCACTTACCAGAGGGAGCCCCCTTGTGGAGTACTGTGAAGCCATTAACATGGCAACTCCACAGTGCTGTAGAGTAGAAGCCATTTTAAGGCAGTACAGTGGAAGCCGTTTTAAGGCACAACAGGCTGTATCTTAACAGAACATACACACCGAGGGGTGTTAGGGGTATCTTACTCCCACAGTATTTGTTTCCAGAGGGAAGTAGTCTGTGTACCAAGTTGAAATTGCTCGAGGCGTTCCAGAGTTATGTTGGAATACACACACACACACAGCCATTTTTATATATATAGAAGAGAAGAAGATAACATATCTAAGCTGACATTTATCAAACTAAAAACATTTGCTTTTAGTTCTGCCAGACCAATGTCATCTGTAAATGGAATATAGCAGTCTCTTCCAAAAGACCTGGCTACTACATACTTTACTCCATCATGGACATGGAGTTAACTATGGCCTTAAAATACCAAGGCATGTAAAAACAACAGCCAGTGATTTCACACAGCATAGGTACACAAAATGTCTTTTAATGTATTTGTAGCAAGAAATGATGATATACCAATGGAGTTTAATGCTTTACACATGCTGTACACATTATTATTTCAGAAACACAATTTGCTTCAACACTAGAGCCAGCAATTCAAACTATAATAGTAGTGTAACTAAATCTTTACTATAATAATAATCACATGTTCAAAGCATCATCTGAAATAATGTGCACAACTGGCATGCAAAATGATTACTCTGACTGAACTAATGCAATTAAGGCCATATTTGAAATTATATTTATTTATTAAATTCACATGTCACCCATCTCACTGCCAGCCGAGACTGAAAAATCATCAAATGATTCAAATTGTAGATTGTGCAAAGAGGCAGGGGGAAAAAGTAGATCACACATTCAGCTTGTGCAAAAGGTTTGCACAAACTGGTTATAAACAATGACATTACATAGTTGCTAAACTGATTCACTTGAACATCTGTGAAAATGATCATGTGCCAGCAATGAAAAATTGGTGAGAGTTGAAAAAGTAATACCATGTTTCCCCGAAAATACAACAGGGTCTTATTTTCTTTTTACCTACAAAATATGGCTTGGGCTTTATTTTGGGGGGAGGGTTTATTGTTTTGGGGTTGCCGGGCGGCTGCTCTCTTGCGACCGGGCTCCCAAAGAGCCGGGCACAGCCTCATGGGCGAATGGCTGTGTTGCGCTGTGGCAGCAACGCAACACAACAGCCATGAAGCGGTCACGGTCACGAGCAGCCACCCGGCAAACCCCCTTTGCAGCCGGGCACAGCGCCATTCACTGACCTAGGGGTATTGCCAAGCTACGTGAGCGCCTGTTTGCCGCCGCCCAGCTCTCGCGGCTTGGCGTCTTCCAAATGCCAGTGAACGGCGCTCTGCATGGCTGGAGAGGGGGGTTGCATTAGCGGTTATTCCGCTCTCGCTCACCCACCTCCCAGCCTCACGATACAAGGCCCAGCTCTCATTACGGAGCCAGGACACCTCCGCCGCCACCAACATACCAGCCTGGCTTTTTCCACGGCTTCCAACCAGAGTCTTTCGGCAGTGGCCACTATCGGTGCACATTCTATGGTTGTGGGCCAGCTGCCTGCAGAGCGTACAACCGTAGAGCGTGCTCCCAGAGCAGCCACTGCCAAAAGACACGGGTTGGAAGCCGCGGAAAAAGCCAGGATGGGATGGTGGCGGGAGCAGCAGAGGTGCCCTGGCTCCATAATGAGAGCTGGGCCATGCATTGTGAGGCTGGGAGGTGGGTGAGCGAGAGCAGAACAGCTGCTCATGCAACCCCCCTCTCCAGCCATGCAGAGCGCCGTTCACTGGCATTTGGAAGACGCCAAGCCGCGAGAGCTGGGCGGCGGCAAACAGGCGCTCACGTAGCTTGGCAATACCCCTAGGTCAGTGAATGGCGCTGTGCCCGGCTGCAAAGGGGGTTTGCCGGGTGGCTGCTCATGAGCGTGGTCGCTTCATGGCTGTTGTATTGCTCTGCTGCCACAGCGCAACACAGCCATTCGCCCATGAGGCTGTGCCCGGCTCTTTGGGAGCCCGCTCACAAGAGAGCAGCCGCCCGGCACCCGCCCCCCTCTTCAGCTGGGCACAGCGCTGCTCACCAACCTAGCGGTATCCCGAAGGTGCCAAGCAACCCGATCATCTTTGCCTCCCCCCCCAGGTTCCCGTGGCTTGGCACCTTCCAGATACTGCTAGGTTGGTGAGTGGCGCTTTGCCTGGACAAAGGTGGGGGGTTGTCCAGGGGGCTTATATGCGGGTGGGGCTTATATTTTTGCTCACCAGAAAAAATGTGGCATGGCTGTATTATGAGAACATGTCATATTTTCGGGGAAGCACGGTAGAAAATGAACAAGTTTGGGATTTACGAATACAGACACATAAAATCTTGGATCACAACGCACCAGATATACAGTAACTGTGGATGAAAAGAAGAATGTGTGAATAATTGATCTGGCAATACCCAGGATAATAAAATAGAGCACAAAGAAATCGAGATCTAATGATCACAAAGCATAAAGATCTGAAAACTGAAACTGAAAGATTATGGATCATGGTGGTCCCAAAGATTATTGGCACACTTGGTGCCATAGCAAAAATAAAAACGACCCTGCATAGTACTGGGAAAATCTGTTCAGTGAGAAAATTTCCACACTGCTTAGATCTGCACATATAGTACGCCAATACATTACAACATCCTAGGTTCTTGGGAAGAACTGTGTATGAAGGCCAACACCAGCTAAAGAACTGGCAGCTGTGACTTCACATTGTTACGACACAACAAAAATAGTTAGTAGGCACCAGTGCAATCCCAAAACACAGGAAGCACTAATCGAACACCACTGGTGTTAACAAAATCACCATCATTCAATTGCAAAAGGAAGCAGAACATCCTGCAACAATGCCTCGTTAACACCATCGAACAACATCTGCCTAACTGAGGTCCTTGAGAAGGACTGGATAGGTGGATAACAATGCCAAATCCAGTCTGAACATCTGGCTAACTGTGAAACCAACAACAATTAAAGCTGCAAATCAACATCAAATCTACTGACCAAACACTGCTAGAATAGAGAGAGCGGTTTCTCGAAGCTTTGCTGTACAGAAAAATAGGGAACAAGAAAATGCAAGCTCATTTGTCCTGAATCTTATGATGTTCTTCCTCTATCCTGCCCCCATCTTCATCCTCCTCCTCCTTAAAGTTAAAATTCGTTTTTCCTCCTCCTTCCTAAGAAGAAGAAAAAAGCTACTATTCAAAATAGTAAATTGCATTTCACCAATTTCATCATTAAAGAGCATTACTCAAGATTGTATACAGGTTGATAGATGGAAGAGTATAATTCAAAATTAGCTAAACTTAGCTAAATCCAGTGGCAAATCGTATAGTTAATTAAAAATTGATAATGATAGTAATGTATACAAGGCTGAGCTGTTATGATAAGTAATAATTGGATATGAGAAGGGAAGGTTAGAAATATTTTTGGACTATATATCAAGATTATTAATAACAATAATAATTACAATAAAAAACAAAATTAAATACAGTTAAGTTTTAACTAATAGGGGGATGTTATGATATAGGATATAGTTAAAGAAAGGATAATGATAATAAATTATATACATGGAGGATTAGAAAATTTTGGTATTAAATATTATGGATGTTTAGCTAAAACAGGATATGAGGATTTAATGTTAATGGAGGTTTTTACAAATAAGTAAATGAAATGCCAGTATGTGGTTATGTATTGAATCTTGGTATATTTAAGGATGAAGGATGTTTAAATAACTATAGTCAAATAAAAGTGGAGGTATGATGATGTGAATATAGTAAATATTTGAGTTAAGACACTTGAATTAATATGAATTCTTTTTGATGACTGTGGAAGAGATGCACAAAAGCCTTTTGTAACCAGCTGATACACTTTCTACAACATGTAAAGGAGGAGGAGTTGTAAAATAAATAAATAAAAAAATTTTATTAAAAAAAAAAAGATTGTAATTTTACATTTAATTATCCAGAAAATCCATATTCATCATCCAGAAAAGGCGAACCGTTTACCATCAGAAGAAGTCACTCTGCTTTGCGTGTAAATATTGTAAAAATATTTTTTTTTTATGCTGAGTTATATGGGAGACCCGGCGTCACGGCTGATCCAAAAAGTCCGTCCCCCCCCCTCTCTCCCCCCAACCCGCCAATCAGTTTGTATATGAAAGCAGCAACAATCAACACATTCAGTTTTAGATTCAAAGTTGCTATGTTCTATTATGGTTCCACATTGGAATTCTCAAGTGTGGGACTATGCGTTCCAGCATGGAATCTAACAACGCCAGCCAAGTCACAAAATAACTTACTCGGCAATGTAGAATTAGTGTGCCTAACATATCTCTGAATTCATCTTATAACTTTTTTTTAAAAACCCACAATTCCTCTTTATTGTAAAGGAAAGTTCTGAAAAATCGGGGCAGTGCGTTCAGTATCTTTGAGGACTTTGAGGCAAGAGCCGAGGTGGCGCAGTGGTTAAAGGCAGCACTGCAGGCTACTTCAGCTGACTGCAGTTCGGCTGTTCAAATCTCACCGGCTCAGGGTTGACTCAGCCTTCCATCCTTCCGACGTGGGTGAAATGAGGACCCGGATTGTTGTTGGGGGCAATATGCTGACTCTGTAAAAACCGCTTAGAGAGGGCTGAAAGCCCTATGAAGCGGTATATAAGTCTAACTGCTATTGCTATTAGAACTTGAGAAGGATCATACCCCATGCCTAAATTTGCTTTTAATCTAGAGGAACAATTCTAGAGAGCAAAAGGGAAATCTCCAGCCTGGCTGCTATGTCTGGCTAGCAGAATATTTTCCCAATAAGATCACTCAGATTAACGGAGTCTTCCTGGGCACAGCCCAATGTAGGGATTGCGGCAACATCTTGCCATGTTTTCTGAAATTCCTCCTGACCTGTGGACTTTGATAAAGCTGAACAGGATTCTCCATCATAAATCCCTGTTAACGTGTGTGCTGGATTCTTGCACTTCCTGACTCCTTCAAGGATCCAAACTGTGAATCGCGGAACAGCCTCACTTGGATTAATGCCAACAGTCCTGAAAGAGTTTGTAGCTCAATCTCTCCTAAAAAAAATCCCTCTTTCAATCCATCTATATTTGATGCATGTATGCATGTAAGTATGTATGTATGTATGTATGTATGTATGTATGTGTATATATGCATGCATGCATTATCCCACTTTCATTATTTTTACAAATAACTCAAGGTGATGTACATATCCAACATATCATCCTTCTCCTATTTTCTCCACAACAACTCCCTGAGGTGGGTTGGGTTGAGTGCCGAGTGACTGATCCAAAGTCACCCAGTTGGCTTTCGTGGCTACGGCAGGACTTGAACTCACGGTCTGCCACTGGAATGCAGTACTTTAGTTACTAGCAAGTACCCATTAACATCAATATATTCAACCTGTGCTTTAGACCCTGAGCTGTATTCCCACAGTATTCTGAGAAAAATCCAAAGTGCTGTTTTTGAGTTTTAAGAGTGCTATTTGGTTTGGCACTCAAGTATTTTGCAAGATTGGTTTTTTTTCCCCATCCAGTTTCAACACACCTGAGGCCAGGTGTGCTTGAAGTACTTGCTAGTGTCCCTCAAGTTCTGCAAGGTAGAAGTTCTTAAGTGCTATGCCTCAGTTGTTCCACTAGCCTTGTAAAATACATCTTCCTCAAAATATAATCAACTCCGACTTCATTTAGCATTTCTGAAGTTGCTCCATAAAGAGGAAGAAAAACTGAATTGAGGTTGCTACTATCTAAGATTTGTTGGGTTTTTTCTTACTTGTTTTAATGGTCTCTGTGCTTTCTGCTATATGTTAGGAGGTTTTTTGAGGTTTTTTTTCCCATTTTTATTAAGTTAGATTCTGGATATATTAGACAATTTTTAAGCAGGAAAGCATCATTTAATTGCGACAGCAACCAATCTAATAAATGCATTTAATTCAATTAATTTTCAAAATGTATTCCTTTACACTAGTTTCTTTACAGCTCCCACCTTACTGTAACTTTCTTCTTTGTATAATAGCCTACTATACTATGATGTTCTTCAGCTGTAGCAAGTTAGATAGCCCACAATTTATGGACAACATGGCTGCAGATATTACAAGCGGTTGCCTATCATATCTGGAGAACATCAGGTTGGGGAAGTGCAGAATCATTATGCTTGGGGGATGGGGGGGGAAATTGGCTAATGTATGTTTAACTACCCCGAATCAAAGAGGTTACTGCAACTTCTTCACTAGCTGAAATCTGTGATCATTCTTTCCTTAGTACTAATGGACACTATCAACTAAGCAGTTACAAAGGGTTTACTCAACAATTTAACATCAATGTGTTCTAATTTATGGATTTCAGACTTACTTTATTTAGAAGCTTTATATACAAATCCTTGTTCAATTTTGCAAAATAAAAAAAAAAGACTGTCCCTTTAACAACATCCACACACCCTTCTCAATATTTACTGAAAATATGTGTGTACAAGACTACAAGACTTTGTCTATCCCAATGTTTCCTGGAACTTGGGGATTCTGAAAAAGTTCAGCATTGTTAACTGTCAGTGAAGTGCGATGCGCAACCTTATGCATCTGGTTGAAAAGCTAACAGTGTCACAAGGGATTTCCCTCTTACGCTGCACACAGGGAATCCGTGCGCAGCATTTTAGCAACTCCAATTGCCCTACATAGAATTAAGATCACTTACTCTTTATGAAAAGACTTCATTCCCCATAGGAATACATTTGCCAAGCTGTAACAGCGCAAGTCAATTATGAATGTAGTTTGGCAGCCATTGTATTGACGGAATTGAACAAATATTGTTTAAAGACACACACACACCAAAAACCCTTTTTAAGTTATCTGTAATTTTAGCATCCCCGGGTTTGTCAAACTCCCATTTTAGTCCTGGCACTTCCTAAAGTACACTTCACTTAATAGTTATGGATACATCTGAAGGGAGGGGTGAGCATGGAATTGATTGCTCCCCAAGATCTTGTTTCCATGTAGCAAAACTCTTAAATCTTCTCCAAAAAACGACTCAGAGCTTCTAGGTGTGCCACATTCCTTGTTTTTAAGCATTCCTGCTGTGCATAAGGGAATGTAAATATTGCTGCAATAGGCTCTGTGCATAGAGATGTCTGTTTTGTGAAGATACTGCCTGCCACGCAAACAAGGAGCAAGAGCAATATAAGAATTACATCCTCAACAGATTTCACAAGGGAAAAGTCATGGGTATTGACTGATACACAAATCCTTTGAGCCAGACGCAGCCAAAGGAGATGCTGAGTTCCAAGATTGGGTTCACCAACAAATGCGCGCTCGACAAAAGCGCGCCGACGAAACCGCGGTGAGAAAAATGCGAGGTTGAAATCGCACCGACGAATGAGCGCAGAAGCGCGCCGACAACAGCGCACCGACAAAAGTGTGCCTTCAACAAACAACTAATAACAATCTAATAACCCTAACCCTAACCCTAAACCTAAACCTAACACTAACCCTTACCATAACTTAAATCGCGCTTTTGTGGGCGCAGTTTTGTTGGCGCATTGTTGTGGGCGCGTTTATGATGTCGCGGGCTTTTCACTGCAGTTTCGTCAGCACGCTTTTGTCGTGCAGCATTTGTCGGGTCCGCCAAGATTGTAGATAGTCCACCTCGGAGAATGATACAACTTTTACCCCTCTAAGGAGAAGGAACTTACACTAGGAGACAACGTTCTCTCCTTGTAAATCAAATATTAATACAGAATATATATTTTTTCTATACAGGAAAGCATTAACATTTCAAATGACACAGACCCGTTCGCTTGTGTCTCGTGTGAAATTGGAACCTCGGGGGTCCTTCTCAGTGATTTCAAGTTTCCTTTCGAACACTTCTGGCAAAGGTCCGACACACCGGACCACATGGGAAAAGACAATCCCAGAAACTCAGCCTTTACAGCAGAATAAAACAGCCAGAAACGGAGTCTTCTCTCCCCTCCTGGGCTTAGACCTTTTCAGACATGGCTTGAGCAGCCTTGGAAGAAACTACATCACAGCTACCCATGCCATGACACATTTATTGGAAGTTTATTGTAAACTTATTTCTGAGAACCCAATCTCAGGGCTGTAAAATCTAGTGCCTTATATCCCAGGTCTGATGCAACTCTTTTCCATGGCTCCACCAGAGTACCTTGGCATCTCATGGCCTGGAAAAGAAGGTTCTAAACAAATGCCAAATCACTGACTGTTTAGAAGTTGTCACCAAGGTACACCCACGTTACACCTATCCTCCGCGAGCTGCACTGGCTACCTATTAGTCTCCGAATCCGCTTCAAGGTGCTGGTCGCTACCTATAAAGCCCTACATGGCATCGGACCTGGGTACCTGAGAGACCGCCTCCTGCCGATTACCTCTCTCAGACCAATTAGATCGCACAGGTTGGGTCTCCTCCGGATTCCATCTGCCAGCCCAATGTCGGCTGGCGACTCCCCGGGGGAGAGCCTTCTCTGTTGCAGCTCCGGCCCTCTGGAACGAGCTTCCCTGTTGAGATCCGGACCCTTACTACCCTCCCGGCCTTCCGCAAAGCCACCAAGTCCTGGCTGTTCCAGCAGGCTGGGGGGGGGGGGGGGGGCTGAGAAGCATCTACCTCCACGGAAATTGTGAATGTTGGTTTTGTTTTTAATATGTTGTCTTTGTCTCGTTTTTCCCCCTTTCCCTTGTCTTTTGTGAGCCGCCCGGAGTCCCTCCGGGAGTGGGCGGCATACAAGACAAATAAATAAATAAATAATAAATAAATAAATAAATAAATAAATAAATAATAAATAATCTATGAGTCATTGTGGGCTTTCAGAGGCTTCATCCCAGAGATAAGCAGGTGTGAGATTCTCTGGTCAAGTTGGGCTCAGGGAGCAGATAGGATTATTACTGTTTTAACCATCTCCTTGCTGCCCTGAAGGAAGCTGTGGTACATCATCTCCTCAAGAGACATCACTGGATTTAACCCTCCCGGGGGTTTTTACCTGAACTTTATTCCAGGACTGACGTTTTATAGGGAAGATGCTTGAGATGGCACCAGGCTTCAACTCCAGAGGAGCCTAGAGGAAGTAGATTATTTGGAACCATTTCAGTTAGGGACCGAATATAGAGATGTATGTGAGTATAGAGGTCATGCTTGTTAATGACCTGAGGTGGAACCAGGATGGGACTATTGCATCCATGCTTGTGTTCCTTGATCTCTCAGCAGCTTTCTACACCATTCGCCACAGCATCCTTTTGGGGGTTGAGATATTGTTTCACGTGTGTTTTTTCCCCTTTCTCTGTGGCTGATTTCAATTGGCATTGATAAGTAAAAAGAGATCGCATCCATGGTGGTGGATGGGGTGTTACAGGGTCCAATGCTCAATCCCTTTCTGTTTAAAATCTCCGAGAAAAGTTATTTGCCAGTTTGGGTCAGGTATCAACAACAAATGGATGATACTCAAACATCTCAATTCCTGGCTAGGCAAGTTTAAGTTGTTGAAGACCTGACGCAGTGTCTGGAGGTTAGGTGGATCTGGAGAGGAGGAACACACTTGTGCTAAACCCTGTCAGCTCATCAAGGTAGATCATACCAGGAAACCAATGCATTGTCCCCTTTATTGTAAATCTGTAGTAACACGAATCTTGCAAATCTAAATGTACTTCCCCTGTCCCTTCCTTTATCTTTGTGTGAACGAGGGAGGGACGTCTGAGAGGTTACTCACATTACATTCTTGCTCCAGACTCAAGCTTCTTTTAAACCAAGCATTTGCTTCGTTTCTCCTGTCCTTGCAAGGGAGGCCAATCCTCTGCATCTTTTTGGACTGTTGCAAAGCTTTTAACTGTTTGGGACACCCAAATTTGGAGGTATTATCCGATTACTGTAAAATCCCTCTTTATTTTAGCTTATTGATTTTATTTTTATTTTGGTTTGCTCTGTTTCAGTTGTTTTTTTCAGTACTTTGCTCTACTGTTCTGTTGTATTTTCTTTTCGTGAGTTGGATTGAGTTTTTTTTTAGTTGTAAACTGCCATTTGGATATTGGGTGGCTAAATAAATAAATAAGCAGATCCTTCTAATTTCTATTAGAATTTCTTCACCCTAAATAGGCATCTCCTTCCAAAAGAAGGCAGGGAGTAATAATATTTCCACATATCCATAATTAGCCATGTATTTTGGTTTTTTTTGAAAAAACAAGGATGGAACATCAGATTTGCAGCTTAAATACATTGGTAGAATTCAGAGGTGGTTTCCTACCAGTTTCGCACCTTTTCGGTAGAACCGGTTCGTCAAATCTACCGAACCGGTTAGAAGAGGTTCCACCAGTGGACCCAGAAAGCAGGCCACACCTACAGAAGAGGTTCCAAATTTTTTGGAACCCACCACTGGTAGAATTGATGCCCTTTGGCATCATTAAGGGAGGATAATTCAAAGATACAATACAATATATATATTTATATTGATGTTAAAAGTTGTGGACTTCAAAAGATAAGAGAACACCTTAATTTCCAAGTGGCTTGCTCCATTTAAGGGGAAACTGAGACACTTGTTGGGTGAAGAACAAACATCCTTGTGCCAAATTACCAATCCTGTTCAGCAATCACCGTATGCGGGGAAACTACTTCTATCAATTTTTTTTTTCGTGACCCACAAATGCGCGCCCGACAAATTCGCGCCGACAAAACCGCCGTGACAAAACGGCGACGTTGAAAGCGCGCCCACTAAAGCGCGCCGACAAAACCATACCCAAAAGCGCGATTAGGGGTTTTAGGTTAGGTTAGGGTTAGGGTTAGGGTAAAGATAAGGGTTTGTTAACGTTGTTACCATTGTTTTTCGAGGCACGCATTTGTCAGCCGCATTTGTCGACACGCTTTAGTGGGCGCGCTTTCAACGTTGCCCGTTTTGTCGCGGCGGTTTGTTGGCACGCTTGTCGGCGCGCATTTGTCGGTGAACCTTTTTTTCCCCCTACAAATCTTGCAAAGCAGCCTACCAGCTATATTTTCATTAGAAATATCAGAAGCTGGAAAAACTCACTGTCAGAGACAAAATGCGCCTACCAGCTATATTTCATTAGAAATATCAGAAGCTGGAAAAACTCACTGTCATAGACAAAATGCATCTCTGAGACTGTAGTGTCATTCCTGTAAAAAAATGTTATTTCCCATGTAATGAAACTTCCAAAATGCACACAGCTCTGCTCATATTTGCAAAAGGAAGATAAAACAGGCCTATAACCGAACAAGGCAGTTTGAAACATGTTTGATCAGTGGATTATATAACTCAGTGAACAGTGAGTGAGCCAAACCCTAATTAGGAAGGACTCCCTTGCCTTAACAGCCTGACAGAATAATTTGAAGGATGTTACAGGAGAACCAGCCCTCCTCTCGCCAGCTAGCTATTAAAGGCACTGTAACTTCATCCAGAACCCAACCTTTCTTAAAATCCAGTGCCTTGTGTGGATCACAGTGGTCCTAAGAAGAGGAATGACCACCTTTAATTATCAATCTGGGTTAAGCTGTCCCATTCTTAAAGAGATTGTCATTGCAAGCTTCCATGGGGGTTTTGGTTCACAACCAATTTTAAGAATCAAAATCTAGTTATTATTTTTTTAGTCATTAGAACAAAGCAGATATCAGTTGGGTTCAACTCCAGAGGAGCCTAAAGGAAGTAGATTATTTGGACCTGCTGCAGAGGTTAGAAACTGAAAGACTGTGATTTCTAGTCACAAAGCCAATTGGTGACCTTGGGCCGAGGTGGCGCAGTGGTTAAGTGCAGCACTACAGGCTACTTCAGCTGACTGCAGTTCTGCAGTTCGGCTGTTCAAATCTCACCACGGCTCAGGGTTGACTCAGCCTTCCATCCTTCCGAGGTGGGTAAATGAGGACCCGATTGTTGTTGGGGGCAATATGCTGACTCTGTAAACCGCTTAGAGAGGGCTGAAAGCCCTATGAAGCGGTATATAAGTCCAACTGCTATTGCTACTAAACCCCTTCAAAACCTTGCAAGAAAATTACATGACTCAAAAAAAAAAAAACCCGAGAAAGGAGGGAGGGAGAGGGGAAATTGGAAGTAGCTACCTTAGAAATTAAACCAAAATTTAAAGGGTTGATTTATTACTTTTTTTTTTTTCAAAAGCCAGGTTAGTTCTTCATAACTGGAAAGTGGGTGGGGGGGGAGAAATTTTTAAGAAGACATTATGGGAAGACCCTCCCTCTTCTAACAAATTCTGGAATGACTCTTTTTTTACTCTGTACGGACCTCAATTTGCAAAATTCCCAAATCTAAAAAAATGCTGATTGACAAACACTGATCTACCGGTATATCACCAAGTGCTTGCTACATATGAACCCAATAGCCAGACAATAATTTACACTCCTCCTTATAAAGTTCGCATCATCCAGCAGAAGAGATGAATAGCTGTGGAAAAATTGAGCTACGGGGCAGATGATTTTTCACTTGGGGAGCTAAGAGATTCACAGATTGCTGCCTGAAATCATAGAAGACTTTTGTTTAAATAAAAACTAAACTCAGTGCTTAAGATTTTAGAATCAAGTGCGGCTTTAAAGGCTGCATTTGCTCTACAATCTCCCATGGCAACTAAAGGACGGGTTTTTAAATTTTCCCCTTTGTATTGCTTAATTTATAACCAACATAAGTTATAAAGTAGAACGTGGAAAAGTTCCCCTTTATTATCACAATCGGAATTGCTACTGAAGCAGATAGGGATGCAGAATTCGCCGAGGCTGCAAAATGGGCCTCCAGCTGAGGAGGAATACAATTTCCATCTGTGCTCAGTTTCCAAGATGACGCGAAGAAAGGCTTCTTCATCGCCAAGGCCAGAGAAGCTACTAGGCTCTCCGGAATCTCACTTTTGCTCCTGTTTTCTTTTTTTTTTTTTTAAAAAAAAGCAGACCAGCAGCTTTGGGAGACTTATTTACAGCAGCTGACACCATCTTAACATTGAGGTACGAGAAAGAAAGGAAGGAAGGAAGGAAGGAAGGAAGGAGAAAAGAAGAAAAAAGAAAAAAAGAAAAAAGAAAGAAAGAAAAGAGAGAGAAGAGAGAAAAGAAAGAAAGAGAAGAGAGAGGGAGAAAGAGAGAGAGAAAAAAGAAAGAAAGGAGAGAAAGAGAGAGAGAGAGAACGAGAGAGAGAGAGAGAGAGAGTTTAGTGAGTTTATTGGTTTTGTATGCCGCCCACTCCCGAAGGACTCCGGGCGGAGAGAGAGAAAGAGAGAGAGAATGAAAGAGAAAGGGAGAAAGAGAATGGGAGAGAGAGAAAAAGAGAGAAAGAAGAGAGAAAGAAAGAGAGAGGGAGAAAGAGAGAGAGAGAGAGAAAGAAAGAAAGAAAGAAAGAAAGAAAAGAAAGAAAAGAAAAGAAGAGAGAGAAGAAGAAGAGAGAAAGAGAGAGTTTAGTGAGTTTATTGGTTTTGTATGCCGCCCACTCCCGAAGGACTCCGGGCGGAGAGAGAGAAAGAGAGAGAGAGAGAGAGAGAGAGAGAGAGAGAGAGAGAGAGAGAAAGAAAGAAAGAAATAAAGAAAGAAAGAAAGAAAAAGAAAGAGAGTTGGAAGGAGAGTGGATCTTTAATGCACTCTCCATAATTGTGGTGGGGGGGACTTAAAGGCACAAGTAATTGATATAAACGATCCCGATCGCGAGAATGATTTATTGATTTATTGAATCTGAAAGGATTCACTTGGCACCGTCCAGGATAACATGCAGAAAAAAACAGCTGTGGGAGGGCAGGAGGAGAATGCCTATATTTCTTTGCACAGCCCTAGCTAGGCTCATTTCTGTACAAGCATTCCAGCCGAATGACAGGTCTGCTTTTGGCAGGGGGGGGGGGGCAGAAGCAGCCTTCATCCAGCCTGTCTTTCAGATGGAACCTACACAGACTTTCAAGTCGAAGCCGAGAGGCAACGGCTACGTGCAACTTCTGTTTTATCGCCGCGCAGCAGCACACGGCCTCCATTTCCTTCTAAGTAATTCCAAAGGGAAATGTAATGCTTTCAAGTTGTTCTTCCCACCACACCCAATTCTTTCTCAAAAGCACAGCCACTCCTTGTTTCTTTCTCTCTCTCTCTTTTTTTCCCCCCTCGTCACCAAGAAAGGTGAAAACTTTCCGCTTGCAGGGAAATTGTGCTGAGTTTCAGCACCGTTCTATTTGCTGCCAAATCCTTCCCAAGGCCAGGGCTGCCTTGCCCTCAACGGTGGTGCTTTTTTCCTGGAGGGAGAGGGGGCAGAAATCTCTTTCTCATCACCTGCCAGGTGATGAGGACATCTACGGTTCCTTGCCCTATAAACAACCGGGCCCTGCTCTGTTTGTGGAATTGCAATGGGATTTCTCTATTTCGGAGGACGATAACCTTTTTGTGAGCCATTTAGTGACCATTCAAAGTTACGACAGCCCTGAAAAAAAGTGGACCATTTTTCACACATCCCTTGCAGCAGCATCCTCATGGTTATATAATCAAAATTCAGATGCTTGGCAACCTGACTCATCATTTATGACGGTTGCACTGTCACAGTGCAGTGCGATTCCCCCTTTTGCGATCTTCTTACAAGCAAAGTCAGATTCACCAATGGACCATATGTTATTATCTTAACAGTTGCAGTGATTCACTCAACAACTGGCAAGAAAGGTCATACAATGAGGAAAATTCACTTAACAGTCTCGCTTAGCAACAGAAAGTTTGTGCTCAATTGTGGTCATTAAGTTGAGGACTCCCTGAATTTCATTCACATCAAGGCTCTCAGCACCCCTCGTGCCTTTCTTCAACGATGCTGATTTATCCAACAGCCAGACTCACTCCAGTTCATGTATTCCTTAAGTCAATCCCGATAAGACTGAGTGGCTTTGGATGCTGCCCCCCCCGAAGGACAGCCTAGACGGTCCATCCTTAACCCTGGGGGGGGTGAAAATGTACACCCCAGAGAGGGCCTGCAATTTGGGGGTCCTCCTGGATTCACAGCTGACACTGGAACACCATCTGTCGGCTGTGACCAGGGGGCCTTTGCCCAGGTTCGCCTGGTGCGCCAATTGCGGCCCTATTTGGATCGAGAGGCACTTCAAACCGTCACTCACGCCCTTGTCACCTCAAGGCTAGATTATTGCAACGCGCTCTACATGGGCCTACCTTTGAAAAGCGTTCAGAGACTGCAGCTAGTCCAGAAGGCGGCTGCGCGAGCAATACTGGGTGTACCGAGGTACACCCACTTACACCTGTCCGCCGCGAGCTGCACTGGCTACCAATTGGTCTCCGGATGCAATTCAGGTGTTGGTTATTACCTTTAAAGCCCTACATGGCTTAGGGCCAGCGTACCTGCGGACCGCCTACTGCCACATACCTCCCAGCGGCCAGTGAGATCCCACAGATTGGGCCTCCTTCAGATGCTGTCAGCCAGACAATGTCGGCTGGCGGCTCCCCAAAGCCTTCTCTGTGGCTGCTCCGACCCTTTGGAATGAGCTACCCCCAGAAATCCGGACCTTACCCACTCTCATGGCCTTCAGGAAAGCTGTTAAAACCTGGCTATTTCGGCAGGCCAGGGGCTGTTGACCTCATCCTTGAGTCCAGCCCCGATTAGAACGAATGCATGTGTTGTGATTTTAAATCTGTCATTTTTTTATTATTTCTTTCTTCTTCCTTTTCTTTTTGTAAGCCGCCCGAGTCCTTCGGGATTGGGCGGCATATAAATTTTATTAATAATAAATAAACTGAATGGATTCCATTCGTCTATCACCTGTTTCTTTAATCGGTGTTCTTAAAATGAGAAATGGTACAATAATATCCCCCAAAACAACCCTTACATAAAAGGAGGGCTGAGATAAATTAGACTTGTAATGTGCTCTCAAATAAATAAATGGCAAATCACTACCATTTGAATCAGAGTTAGTAGCAACACTTTGTTGAAGAATGTTATCAGCAATAGCAATAGCAATAGCAGTTAGACTTGTATACCGCTTCATAGGGCTTTCAGCCCTCTCTAAGCGGTTTACAGAGTCAGCATATCCCCCCACAGTCTGGGTCCTCATTTCACCCACCTCGGAAGGATGGAAGGCTGAGTCAACCTTGAGCCGGTGAGATTAGAACCGCTGAGCTGCAGATAACAGTCAGCTAAAGTGGCCTGCAGTACTGCACCCTAACCACTGCGCCACCTCGGCTCAACATTGACCTATCTATCCACGTATGGATTCTTTCAGTTATTCCTTATTGTGGTAGTCCATTTAGCAACTGCCTTGTTATAATGGTGTGGAAAAATAGTTTTATTTTTGCACAGGCCTCCTCATTTATGACCTGGCAAAGCAACAAAATGCTGAAGTAAGATTATAAGCCCATTTTGCTTAATGGCCAGGTTGCCATTCCCTATTGTGGTAGCTAAACAAGGACTATTTTTAGTGAATTAGGATATCATCTTGAACTTATATCAACCTCCTCTCGAGCTTGCTGAACTGTTCATGAATGGACACCTTCCTCTCCCCCATTTTTTATCTTGCAGAGAGTGAGAAAAGAGATAAGATAGACTGAAATTTTAATTGCTTTATTACGTTTCTGGCATATCTGGTTCTTCGTTTAAGTGCCTTGTATCGTAGGGACAAAGGGCAACTAAATATTTCAAATCAATGAACATATTTTATTGCACTGTATTGTAAACTGTTCAGACAACCTTCGGTATTGCGTGGTTTAAACTGTTTAATTAAAAAAAGAGCAACCAAATAAGTCACGTGTTAATGAATTCATGGGGTTAAAAATAAATGGATAGAAAAGGATTTTAGTGCTCCTTCCAACTATCGGAAAAATAGAAGATTAAAAAAGATTAAAAATAAAGATTATATGAGCCGAGGTGGCGCAGTGGTTAAATGCAGCACTGCAGGCTACTTCAGCTGACTGCAGTTCTGCAGTTCGGCTGTTCAAATCTCACCGGCTCAAGGTTGACTCAGCCTTCCATCCTTCCGAGGTGGGTAAAATGAGGACCCGGATTGTTGTTGGGGCAATATGCTGACTCTGTAAAACTACTTAGGTTTAGTTTTAGGTTTTATTTGCATTTGTAGGCCGCCCTTTTCCCTGAGGGGACTCAGGCGGCTCACAGAAAACCAGGGAAGGGGGAATACAACATTGAGACAACAACACATAATAAAATAATGAGCAACATGCATACAACATTCGGGCGGGGTAGGAAATCCTTATCCCCAGGCCTGACGGGCGAGCCATTTCTTCAAGGCTGTGCGGAAGGCTTGGACGGTGAGAGGTACGAATCTCTACGGGGAGCTCGTTCCAAAGGGTCGGGGCCACTGCTGAGAGGCCCTCCTCCTTGTGGTTGCCAGCCGACACTGGCTGGCCGATGGAATGCGGAGGAGGCCTAATCTATGGGATCTTATAGGTCGTAGGGAGGTAATTGGCAGAAGGCGGTCTCTCAAGTATCCAGATCCACGTGCCATGTAGGGCTTTATGGATGATCAATAGCACCTTGAAGCGCATCCGGAGATCGACAGGTAGCCAGCGCAGCTCGCGGAGTATAGGTGTAATGCGTGTGAATCGGGGTGCACCCGCAATCACTCGCGCGGCTGCGTTCTGTACTAGCTGAAGGTCGCCGGATGCTCCTCAAGGGCAGCCCATGTAGAGCACGTTGCAGTATTCCAGCCTAGAGGTCACAAGGGCCCCGAGTGACTGTTGTGAGGGCCCTCCCGGTTCAGGTAGGGTCGCAACTGGCGCACCAGGCGTACCTGGCGAATGCCCCCCTGTCACAGCCGCTATATGAGGGTCGAATGACAGCTGTGGATCCAGGAGGACTCCCAAGTTGCGGACCCTCTCTGAGGGTGTAAAATTTGACCCCCCAGCCTGAGTGTTGGATTATTGGCCAAATCTTTGGGAGGAAAACCAACAGCCACTCGGTCTTTCTGGGTTGAGCACAAGCTTGTTAATCCTCAGCCAGTCCATGACGGCTTAAGCCCCCGGTCCATCACGTCAACCGCTTCATTATTTGGCACGGGGCGGACAGATACAATTGAGTACGTCCGCATATGATGGTATCTGATCCCGTGCCTACGGATGATCTCTTCCCAGCGGTTTCATGTAGATGTTAAATAGTAGGGGGGATAAGACCGAACCCTGCGGCACCCCATATTTTAGGGGCCTTGGGGGACGATCTCTGCCCTCCCACTACACACGACTGCGACCTGTCCGAGAGGGTAGGAGGAGAACCACCGTAACACGGTGCCTCCCACTCCCACCTCCCGCAGTCGTCGCAGAAGGATACCATGGTCGATGGTATCGAAAGCCGCTGAGAGGTCAAGGAGGACCAGGATGGAGGGATGTCCTTCATCTCTGGCTCGCCAAAGATCTCCATCAATGCGACCAAAGCGGTTTCTGTGCTGTAACCGGGTCGAGCCTGACTGGAAGGGGTCTAGATAGTATGCTGCTTTCCTCCAAGGACCGTTGAGCTGGAAGGCACCACCTTCTCAACAACCTTCCCCAGAAAGGGGAGGTTGGAGACCGTGCGATAGTTGTTAAGGACACTGGATCCAAGGATGGTTTCTTCAGGAGGGTCTCACCACCGCCGCGCTTTCAGTGCGGCGGGGAAGTTCCCCTCCGAAGGGAGGCGGTTACAACAGCCTGGATCCAGCCTCGTGTCACCTCACTGCAGTTAGAAAACCAGCCAGGAGGGACACAGGATCCAGAACACAGGTGGAGGAACGCACAGCTCTCATGGCCTTGTCCCACATCCCCGGGGGTAACCTCCTGAAACTCAACCCAGAGCTGTTCTACTTGGTCCCCCTGTGCCTCGGCTGGAACTGCAGTGTGGAGTCCAAGTCCGTCCGAAACCGAGCAATTTTGTCCGCTACTTAGAGAAGGCTGAAAGCCCTGTGAAGCGGTATATAAGTCTAACTGCTATTGCTATTGCTAAACAACATCAACACACACGTGGTAAGCTAGAATAACTTCATTTGCTGCCTGCAAAACCATATGTCTTTAAAAAAAAGACAGGAGAGATATCTAAAATGCATCTAGGTCTTTCCCCAAGTAGTCAGGTTTTTGTGGTAAGGGGAAAAAAAAGATATCAGTAGCACTGGGAAAATACAGGAGAATTACTAAATGAACATGTCAAGTATCCCTCCCATTGCTGAGTTCAATTCATGAGTCATGTTGATTCCACAATCAACTTTTATCTGGAACCAACTCAAGAGGGCCTTTTTTTTTTTCATCAGGCATGTCAAAGATTAAATCCGAAATTTTCCAAAGGCTCCCTTCCCAAATCCATATTGTCTAACCACTGGCACGCCTATCCCTATCAAAGATCAATACAGCTGGCTTTAATAAACATTATACCTAATATTAATTGATAACTAAGAGAGGGAATATAGGAACAATTATGTTTAAGAAATTGTGTAAATCAGGAAGTTCCCCTAGATATGAAATTGAGATCCTTAAACAAGCCATGGCTTGTGTGCCACAACCCAGTCTACAATAGACCGTGGCGGTAACATATTCATATACTATAGAAGATGCTAGAAGGACATCTCACAGTAGTGTTTTGCAAACTTGGCAACTTTAAGATGTGTGGGCCTCAACTCCCAGAATTATCCGCATGTCTGGCTGGAGGATTCTGGGAGTTGAAGTCCACACATCTTAAAAGTTTCCAGGTTTGAGAAACAATGTCTTAAAGCAGAGGTGTCAAACTGACGGTGCCCATGTGTCACCCGCAGGCCACACCCACCCCAGCTCCACGAATGGGAAAACCGTGGTGAAACATCACATAACGGCAATGTGACGTGGCGGATTTGACACCTGTGCCTTAAAGCCTATATAATGCTGATCATGTTCTAAGAGTTAACTTGCAGTGAGATGAGTGGCAAACACATTTCATAAATAATAAAAGCAAACGTTGTTGTGTGTGTGTGTGTGTGTGTGTGTGTGTGTGTTTCGTAGATTTTCACGGGTGTAGGTATGCTGGTCTTGTTGTATTCGGGTTTTTTCCCGTGTAAGATTGAGATTGTTTTGGCAACGTTTCAGCGGGTCCCACTCGCCATCCTCAGGCTGGTGTTTTCGGCTTCTTGCTTGTGTGAGTAAAGTGTTGTCAGAGCTGCCGTCTCTCTATAAATCTTGGGGGGGGAGGGGTGTAGAGTGCTGTGGACTGCGTTTTTCTGAATGCAGTCAGAAAAAAAGAAAAACAGAAAAAAACGTCCTCCCTTTTCCACTACCTTAAAGCAACATGACATGAAATTGATTTTGAAGGAACCAAATTAATCTCCAAAACTGAATACTTCAACAAGAGAATAATTATGGAAGCCATCGAAATAGAAAAACACCCCCACAACATGAATAAATGTGGCAATACCTCCCGCCTACCAGACATCGGGAACCAGCCCTAGTCAAAACGAGCCCCACCCACCACCCAGGTCGTTACAACACAAAAGAACAACAGACACACAGCCAGCACCTCAGCCACTTAGAATGATACGAAACAGCCAACCAATCTACAAACATCAACTCCATCTACCAATCAGGATGCAACTACACAGCCAATCAACCCACTTACAGCAACAAAGCCAGCACGCCAAACCCCCCCCCAACCAAGATTTATAGAGACGGCAGCTTACTCGCACAAGCGCAAAGCCGAAAACACCAGCCTGAGGATGGCAAGTGGGACTCGCTGAAACGTTGCCAAGACAATCTCAATCTTACACGGGAAAAGACCCGAATACAAAAAGACCAGCATGTATGTATATATGTATGTATGTCATATTTGTCTATGTCTATGTCTATGTCTATGTTTATCTATCTGTCTATGTATGTATGTATGTATGTATGTAGTATGTATGTACGTACGTACGTATGTACGTACGCTATTACTGACAAGGAATTTATTAATTCACACTATGGATTCAAACTATTCCTCTAGTTCATGGGTGTCAAACTCAAGGCCCGTGGGCTGGATCCAGCCCACCGGTGCTTAGATCCATGGGACCACCCTGGAAACATCGAAGGACCGGCCTCTGGCAGCAAAAATGAAGCTCATAAGGCCATATGCACCTTTCTCTCAAGTTCTGTTTTCATTGGCAGAGGGTTACAGGATGCCGTTGCAGCCTTTTTTGCTGGCAGAGAGCTCAGGCCACCCCAGGCACCCTGACACGAGTGATGTCGAGCTGGTCACGCCCACCCCAGCCACATCCACCCCATCCCTGAGGTCAAACACAACCATGATGCAGCCCTCTATGAAATTGACACCCCCTGCTCTAGTGTGACTTCAGCAAAAAATCTTATACAGACATTTTACAGCTGACTATTAACCAAAAATAATTAGTAACGAGAACATAATCACAAGCTTGCATATAAAGGCTGTTCCTCTACACCTAGGTGAAGGCTAGGTTGTAGCTGCCTGCCGAAAGCACGTGCACACCCATAATGCAATGCATGAACAAACCCCCCCGCAAACCCCACCCCCTGTGTATGCGTGTCCGACACCCCCGTGCGCCACCCCACCCATACATATGGGTGCACCCCACTGTGCTCCCCCATCCCCCGCACATGACCCCCACATAGGTCCCACCCTCTGTGCTTGTGCGCACAACCTTCCCCCTGCACGCCCCCCCCCCCCGCCGGAACATGCATACACATCTCCCACATGCGCCCCACCGACCACGCATGCGCAGCAGAGACCCCAAAACCAGCTGGCAGACAGGAGGTGCGCACACATGCCCGGTGGAGCTGAGCTGGGATGATGGCTCACATGCCCACAGAGAGGGCTCTATGTGCCACCTGTGGCCTGCGTGCCATAGGTTCACCATCACCATCGAGCTGAGGTGGCGCAGTGGTTAGAGTGCAGTACTGCAGGCCACTTCAGCTGACTGCTATCTGCAGTTCGGTGGTTCAAATCTCACCGGCTCAAGGTTGACTCAGCTTTCCATCCTTCCGAGGTGGTGAAATGAGGACCCAGACTGTGGGGCAATAATGCTGACTCTGTAAACCGCTTAGAGAGGGCTGAAAGCCCTATGAAGCGGTACATAAGTCTAACTGCTATTGCTATCACGGACCTAAGCCATTGAAATCCTACAGAAATTTAAGGAGATTCAAGCAAATAGATTATATCGAGAGCTGCGGGTCAAATACAGTTTTTTAAAAAAGAAAAGAAACAAATAATAATCATAAATGGCTGATAGTATTTATACATGTTCAAGCAATAGGAGCATAAAGCTTCCTATGTTTTACAGAGCATGACTTTTGCAGACATGTTCTAAAAAGGAGTGAATTTTATAATCTTCCATTCTGTTGAAAGGATTGGGGGTCATAACTCAATCCCTGACCTTTAGCAGGGCTGCAGGGAGTAGGGAGTGCTAATTGACATTTTTCCATATGCTTTTCCTTGGGGCAGGGAGGGAAATAGTATACAAGAAGCCTCTTGAAGGAAACTACGACTATTCTTACTCTTGACATACATTCTCACACCAGCCAAAATCTCGGCAACAAATTCTGTTTTGGGAAGGTACAGCTAAATTAGTATGTATGTATGTATGTATGTATGTATGGTGTGTGTGTGTGTGTGTGTGTGTGTGTATAATATATATATTAGATATATATATATATATATATATATATATATATATATATATACATACATACATACATACATACATACATACATACATACATACATACACTGTTATATCATAAGGAAAATGTAACTGTACCATTTTTCAGTTTTGTCAAGCTTGGGAACCATAAAATGTCCCTTTAATGGTCAAATGCAACCAATACAGGCAGTCCCCCATTTAGCAATATTTCACAATTACGAGGATGATGAAAATAGTAATTTTAAGACCAATCTTCACGTGCACAACTTTGCAGGTCAAAACAAGGAAAGCTGAAGCATGATCAGCACATTTGTGGTTTCACTTAACAACCCGACTCATTTAAAAACAGATTTACTGGTCCCAATTATGATAGTTAAATGAGGATTAACTAAGGGGTAAGATTGAAAATACATCAATATATTTTCCAAATCCCTCTCTCACTTGAATAGTAGCTAAAAGCTTGAAGCAACTAATAATTAAAAACAAAAATAATCTTTAAACTAAGCCGGAATAATGACAAATAAAATAGCCCTGGATAAATTTCCTGGCAAGAATCGTATTGGTAATTTATTTGAAACTGCCTTCAGGCATCTAAAGTTCATCAACTGAGGGATAAAATTGTTCAATTCTTCCCCCAAGTGCTTAGAATTAGACATTGCTTCCAAAAGCAGGCATAAAAAATATTCAGTACACTGAATGTGCTTGCATTCCTGTGCAATTGAACGTCAAAAAAAGCAGAGGCAGCTTAAGTTATTTAGCAGCTCCAAATAATTATCTTTATTTTGTAGAGGCTGAGTTATGTGTAAAATTTGACTTTGCCCAGAAGAATGACCTCTCCACTTAAATGTATGGAGAGAAGGTCAGGCTCGCAGAAACGGGTACGTGTGGATTCCAAAATTGTGATAAACACAGCAAGGCTGTGCTGCAATCACACAAACTCTTTTATTCCAATGCTGATGCAATACAACTTTCTTACCCTTTCATCATCAGCATAACATAAAGTTACTATTCCCTTCTTTTAAAGATACCCTGTTTTTATTTCAAATACAAAAAAGAAATCCGTATTTAATACTACATATACTTTACCAGCGGCAAGGATTGCCTTTGCCCAGAAATGGAAAAACAAATTAACCCCCAAATGAAGATGAAATAATAAAAAAGATTATGGATTGTGCCGAATGGATAAACTACTAAGAAATCCAGGGAAAGGAAGAATCAGAATTCTACCGAGATACGGGATAAATGGTATAGGTGGATGGAGGAAAGAACAAAAAATCAATGAAGAATATAACAAAACTCAAAAAATAATAGTTATGAGTAAAATTAAGAGGGTTAGCAATGGTGAAATCTAAATGAATACAATAGAGGGGAAATAATATAAGGTGGGAGCGGTATCGATTGATGATTGCTATTATAAAAAACAGGAAGTTCCTGTTCGTACTTTAGTGTATAAATGCGGTGCACGTCGAATTTTTGTGTGTGTGTATTTTACATGTTTCTTAATAAAAATCTTTTTAAAAAAAAATTTAAAAAATAAGAATACCCTATTTTTACCCTGAAAATAAGACCTCCCTGGATAATAAGCCCAATTATGGCTTTGGAGCGCATGCTCAAAATAAGCCTCCCCAAAAAGATTGCAACACAACAGCAGCCATGAGGGACTACACATGCCTATTTCAGGGGTCAAAAGAAAATAAGACCCTGTCTTATTTGGGGGGGAAACAATGATAGAGGAATGCCATATCATGAGGCTTGTTTGGACACTCCAGGTGAACTCAACATGAAGATCAGTCTTACTGGAATCAGAACCATCTTATTCCATGAGTTTGGATTTCACAATAACCACGCAAATGGCTGCGGGATGCTTACTAATAGAAACAAAAGATATACCCACTGGTCCTTGCCATTCCCTTGCTACTGGTTTCGAAGCAAGCTGCGCCGTGCAACTCAGAGGTAACAACCTGTCCTCTGTGAACTTATCCAATTCTCTTTTAAAACCCATTCAAATTAATGGCCATCGCCACAACCTTGTGGTGATGAATTCCACAGGTTAATTACAGAGAAGATAATGCAAATCTGTAATGTTTACCACTGAAGAGCCCTTAAACTCACTGGCTTCAGGCTGAACAGGAAAATCTGGGCTAGAGCTGTTCGGGAAAGAAAGAAAGAAAGAAAGAAAGAAAGAAGAAGAAAAGAAAGAAGAAAGAAAGAAAGAAGAAAGAAAGAAAGAGAAAGAGAGAGCGAAAGAGAGAGAAGAGAGAAAGAAAGAGAGAAAGAGAGAAAGAGAGAGAGAGAGAGAGAAAGAAAGAAGAAAGAAAGAAAGAAGGGAAGGGAGGAAAGAAAGAAAGAAAGAAAAGAAAGAAAGAAGAAAGAAGAAAGAAAGAAAGCAATAAGAAAGAACAAAAATAGTACAATTAAAGTGACAATGGCTAAAAGCTTCCAACAGGGAGCAGGATAGAGAACTCACGTATCTCTTCCTTATGGGAACCTAAATGTGCTCCAAGACTAAGCACATGTAGACACTAGTCCACATTAAATTTCTACATTTGGATCAGGTAGTCGGATTCAATTCCTACGCTCTTTTGCATCTGCAAATCAATAAATCGCTTAAATGGGAGCCTCTATGGAGTTTCCAGCACATTTTGTAGAATCGAGCACAACAGTGAAATGGGGAGGAGGTTTTGTAATGACGGCACAAATCTGTATTTACAAGCTGCCAAGAAAGCCCCATCAACTATACAAAGACTGCTCCTTCATCCCCGTGTATTAAGTAATTGGACAGTTTGCTTTGAAAGGAATCAACAGAAGGTTAATTCGGAAGGTCTCCTGGAAAGTTAAAAGGCTGGAGGATGTCGCACACGGAAAAAAGTCCGCTATTAAATAGAAACCACAGAACTACCTTCGTTTGGGACACCAAATAAGAAAGTAGTTATTCTGTATTGCAGGGGTGGGGGACGATGGCCCTTTTATGACATGCGGACGTCAACTCCCAGAATTCCTGAGTCAGCCAGGCTTCTGGGAGTTGAAGTCCACAAGTCATAAAGGGGCGCCAGTTTCCTCCCTGAAGGTGAAGCTATATGTTGCTTCACCTTCAGCAACTTCTCAAACAAAGATGCTGGATGAAGGCAGACAGGGAAGGACTTACAGCTTAGTGAATGGGAAAGAGGGTCCAATTAACTACCAAGCAGTCGGACATAATTCATCCTGATGAGGCCAATCAGAGAAGACTAGGAGGAAATACAAAGCCCAGCCGAGGTGCGCAGTGGTTAGGGTGCAGTACTGAAGGCCACTACAGCTGACTGTTATCTGCAGTTCAGCGGTCTAATCTCACCGGCTCAAGGTTGACTCAGCCTTCCATCCTTTCGAGGTGGTGAAATGAGGACCCAGACTGTGGGGGGCGATATGCTGACTCTGTAAACCGCTTAGAGGGGGCTGAAAGCCCTATGAAGCGGCATATAAGTCTAAACTGCTATTGCTATGCTATATATAATAACCGCAGGCAACACCTTTTCCTAAATCACAAGAAAACGGGTCCAAGTGAGGTTGTGGAGAAAAATTGATCCACTTGAAAGCTATCCTATGA
>NC_045548.1:6103954-6111454 GCF_009769535.1 Thamnophis elegans
GGCAAGTGGACATATAGCCCCCAGTGTATTTTTATGTATACACAAACACAACTGTGTGTGTGTATGCACTTCTAGGCGAGTACCTGGCAGCTGGACACTGTAGCAAACCAAAACTCAAGATATATATGGTGTGTTTACTAAACCGTCCAGTATCAACAGATTGCAAAGATGGACAGCAAGCGCTTCAGGCGAGATGCTGTGTCTGCTTTTTCAATGGCTGCCCCTATCTTTTGGAATACCTTCCACAGGTGATCTGGCAGGCAGGCCCCAACCCTTCTAGCCTTTTAGAGCCCCCATCAAGACCCAGGTGCTGGGACAGAGTGAGGATATTGGAGTTGGCTGGGGGGCATCCTAAGGCAGAGGTCTTCAAATTGGGCATCTTCAAGACTTGTGGACTTCAACTCCCAGAATTCTCCAGCCAGCTCTGGGAGTTGAAGTCCACAAGTCTTAAAGTTGCCAAGTTTGGGGACTCCTCCTAAGGAGATGACTGAAGTACCGTGTTTTTTGTTGTGTGTGTTTCTGGCTGTTATGGTTCATGATTTTATCCAGGTAGTCCTCAACTTACAACAGGTTCATTTAACAACCGCTCGAAGTTAGTGTGGCACGGAAAAAGTGACTTATGACCATTTTCTTGGTTGAGCCGAGGTGGCGCAGTGGTAAATGCAGCACTGCAGGCTACTTCAGCTGACTGCAGTTCTGCAGTTCGGCTGTTCAATCTCACCGGCTCAGGGTTGACTCCGCCTTCCATCCTTCTGAGGTGGGTAAAATGAGGACCCGGATTGTTGTAGGGGGCAATATGCTGACCTCTCTGTAAACCGCTTAGAGAGGGCTGAAAGCCCCTATGAAGCGGTATGTAAGTCTAACTGCTATTGCTATATTGCTATTCCTTAAAGTTGGCAGCTTTTTTCCCAACTATTCAAACAAATAGAAAGCAAGATGTGAACCTCCTCTGTCTACACAAGTCACAAGACAATTTCAACAGAGGCACTGAATTTCCTCAAGAAACTGCTGGGAGCGGCTAAGACCGACGGCTGATCTTCGCCCACCCCAAGTGCAAGCAAGGATAGACTTCATTAAAAGAAAATTTGGGGAGGGGTATCGAAAGAGGTAGGACTTTGTTTTTTTTTTTAGTGAAGATGCCTCAAAGCACAGAGAACCGACTCATAACTGGATTTAGAGTCCTGTTTAACCTTTTTGTGGTATGTACTGTTTAACTGTATGTTTTTTTTTTCCCTCCCTCCCTCTCTTCTCGTTTCTTGGCAAGAAGATCACAGCCCCTTTTTCCTTCCTCTCTTCCACATATTAACACAACACAGGCCTCTGAGAAGGCGACACTTTAAAAGAAGCACCACGCTAAGTATATCAACCTGGCAAGAGGTGCATTATCAACACCCAGCATCTGTACTTTCAGCGTTGAATTACTCAACCCTTCTCTTGTCGTGTGAGTTGGTTTAGAGTTTTAGTTAAAACCTCTTTGGTACCTTCTCCAGGAAAAAGGTGGGGGGGGGGAATATTGCTTCACTAGAAGCATTAATATCTTATGTATTAGATATTCAAGTCCGACTTATTCAATATAGTTCCTATGTTCCTTACACTGATCCCTATCTTAATCCCTCATACCAACCAAAACACGAGTGTGGCTTCTTCTGCTCCCACTCAGCTTTCTGATTCCTTCAAGGTTTAGATGGATCGACACCTGTCACTCCAAATCAAGGCAGATAAAGAAAGGGGAAGAAAATCAGTAAGAGCCGGCGGGTTCTCCAGGCAAATACCTCTTAGGCTCTTCCAGGAAATGTAAGTTCTACTTGGAAATCAAGAGGTTCTATGCAAATAAAATATGCGGGATATATACCGTCAGAGGTGGAAAGGAAGAAGCGTGACTTTCTGCTTGGACGTGAAAACAGTCTGGGAACTTAATAGGACCCGTGATGGCAAACGTACGGCACATGTGCCACAGTTGGCACGTGGAGCCCTCTGTGGGCACAACACCCATCACCCAGCTCAGCTGCACCATGCTTGTGCTCACGCCTCCCGCGGCCAGCTGATTTTTGGGTCCCTGCTGCACATGGGGGGGTGCAGTGCGCCCCAACGCACTCCATTTTTCAGAAGGCTTCAGGGAGGTCTGTTGGCCCAAAATGTGGTGCGGGGGACGCACACATATGCGGAGGGAGTGCGGGGGGGGGGAGGTCACATGCATGCAAGGGGGTGGGGGGAGTGCGGGGGGATCATGTGCGCATGTGCAGGGGAGCAGGGCCCATTGTGTTATGGGTGTGGGGACGGAAGGAATAGCAATAGCAGTTAGACTTATATACCGCTTCATAGGGCTTTCAGCCCTCTCTAAGCGGTTTACAGAGTCAGCATATCGCCCCCACAATCTGGGTCCTCATTTTACCCACCTCGGAAGGATGGAAGGCTGAGTCAACCTTGAGCTGGTGAGATTTGAACCGGCGAACTGCAGCTAACAGTCAGCTGAAGTGGCCTGAAGTACTGCACTCTAACCACTGCGCCACCTCGAAAAAGGTTAGTCATCACTGTGACTAACTGTTGTCATCACTGTTATAGGCCAGCAAAAGATCTTCAATCTCAATAGGCCAATGTCATCATTTTCGGTTCTTAAATATGTTACAGTGTTAACTCAGGATTCTCTTCCCCCAATAGGCAGAGTGGAAAAAAATAAAAATAAATAAAATAAAAGTCGCACAGATAACACTCATGTATGCACTGATACATACACACAAACACACATTAAGAGCTGAGGTGGCGAAGTGGGTTAAATGCAGCACTGCAGGCTACTTCAGCTGACTGCAGTTCTGCAGTTCGGCTGTTCAAATCTCACCGGCTCAGGGTTGACTCAGCCTTCCATCCTTGTGAGGTGGGTAAAATGAGGACCCGGATTGTTGTTGGGGGCAATATGCTGACTCTGTAAACCGCTTAGAGAGGGCTGGAAGCCCTATGAAGCGGTATATAAGTCTAACTGCTATTGCTATTATTGTTTGTGAAGCTTTTTTAATTTAGGGAAAAAAGAACCCGACTTGTATAATTCCCTAACAAACCAGAGGAAAATGATACAGAGGACATCCCACAGGCTAATAGTTTAAGACTGTGAATGTAAACTATTTTAATCAGTGTTATATTTTAAGACGGGTGAATGGACAACATAATGACTTCCAGATACTGCTGTATTCCCATTGCCCCTGCCAAGCAGTTTGTGGGGAGAGCTGATAGAAGTTGTATAGATAGAGGTTTATCTGAGAGGTCTATAAATTTTGAGAAAGCAGGCTGGGTTCTCTGCAATGTTCATTCTGCCAAACATAGACCAGTCCCTCTGTTTGAACTGGCTGGTTAAGGCAACCACAGATAGGATAAGAATCTGAATCTAAAAAGTACAAGGGGCCTATTATCACATATGGTGGACCTGCCCGGAAACACAAAAATATTGGACAAAAATTTGGAAATGGGTGCAAGAAATTACAGGAGAACAGATTAAAATACAAACCCGAAATTTTTCTACTGGGAAATAATCAAAGGGAAATATACAAAGAAAATTAAGTACATATTAACACGTCTGCTAACTACAGCTAGAATAGCATTTGCCTAATTCAGATAAGAAATTAAACTAAATTTGGAAATGGGTGCAAGAAATTACAGGAGAACAGATAAAATACAAACCCAAAATCTTTCTACTGGGAAATAATCAAGGGGAAATATACAAAGAAAATTAAGTACATATTAACACACATCTGCTAACTACAGCTAGAATAGCATTTGCCTAATTCAGATAAGAAATTAAACTAAATTTGGAAATGGGTGCAAGAAATTACAGGAGAACAGATAAAATACAAACCCGAAATCTTTCTACTAGGAATAATCAAGGGGAAATATACAAAGAAAATTAAGTACATATTAACACACATCTGCTAACTACAGCTAGAATAGCATTTGCCCAATGCTGGAAACAAAATAATACCCCCTCGGATGAATTAGTGATAAAAAAAAACTTTGGATTGTGCAGAGATGGACAAATTAACACTGAAATTAAAAGATGAAGAAGAGTCGGAATATTATGAAATTTGGAACAATTGGTACAAATGGCTGCAAAACAAGAATAAAATTAATTAAGCCAAAAAACTATATATAATATAGATAGAAATTTTATGCGGGAGAAAACCCGAATAACCAAAGACCTACATATATATAGAACTGCGTATAAAGGTGTGTAAATATAGAAGTGAAATATTATATACCTGTACAGGTATGATGACATAACAATGTTGATGTAATGACTGTAAGGTGTTGTAGACGGGAAAAAATAATACAAAAACTCTGCTAATAAAAAAAAAGAATCTGAATCTAGTGAATTGATTTATGTCCCGTTTCCCCGCCCCCCCCCCCCCCCCGAGTGTTCTTAAGCTAAAGCGAGTACGATATTAGAACCATGCTTAAGTAGAGGTTCAGTGAAATAATACAGACATTTCAACACTTGTAGTGGCAGCCAAGCAGTGAAGATTCATATATATAAAGAATGACAACCTGGCCTATTAGATTAGACCCGCTCCATCTCTAATCTGAGTAGGGCTTAGCAGATGCTTCATGTCAACCAATGTGTCTTATAGAACAACCTCAGCAAATCGCCAAGTGATCATCTCTAGGTGTTTTTTATTTAAGATGCCCGCAAATGCCCAGAATCCAGCCCGCACAGGCATCACTCTGGAAACAAGCTGATTTGGACATTTTGGACCGAAAAACCAGGAAACTAATGACAATGCACTACAGTTTACATCCACGTGGTGATACTGATAGACTGTACCTGCCCCGAAAATCAGGTGGCAGAGGATTATTACAAGTGAAGCAAACAGTTGAAGAAGAAAAACATGCACTGGCTGATTATTTAAAAGAAAGTCAAGAACATCTATTAACTGAAGTAAAGAACAAAAAACTACTGAAGGCCCAACAGACGAAACAAGAATACAGAAAAGATGTGATAAAATCAAGAATGGAGAGTTGGCAGAACAAAGCACTGCATGGCCAATTTCTGGAAAAAAATAAAAGATAAAGTGGACAGTGAACAAACTTGGTTATGGTTAACAACAGGTACATTAAAGAAAGAAACAGAGTCACTAATCTTGGCTGCGCAAGAACAAGCTATCCGCACAAATGCCATTAAGGCCAAAATCAAAAAATCCTCTGATGATGCCAAATGCAGACTTTGCAAAGAAGCTGACGAAACTGTTGATCACATACTCGGCTGCTGTAAAAAAATCACGCAGACTGATTATAAATTGCGGCACAATTCAGTAGCACAAATGATCCATTAGAATTTGTGCAAAAATTATAATATTAAAACTGCAACAAACTGGTGGGAACATCAGCCTGAAAAAGTCACCGAAAATCAGATGGTCAAGATCTTGTGGGATTTTCGCATACAAACAGACAAAATACTGGCGCATAATACACCAGACATCACACTGGTTGAGAAAAATAAGGTCACAATCATAGACATCGCAATACCAGGTGATAGCAGGGTCGCCGAGAAGGAACATGAAAAAATCGCAAAATACCAGGACTTAAAATCGAAATTCAACGACTATGGCACAAACCAGCAGTGGTAATTCCAGTGGTAATTGGCACACTGGGTGCTATTCCAAAGCACTGGAATTACATTTAAAACAGTTAAAAATTGACAAAATCACCATCGGCCAAATGCAAAAAACCGCACTGCTTGGATCTGCACGCATATTACGAAAATACGTTACGACGTCCTAGGCCCCTGGGTGGGGCCCGACTAGTAACCGATGCCAAATCCGGCGAAACAACTGGCCGCTGTGATACAATTGTATAATAATAATAATAATAATAATATACCCCAACCTCATCAGCCAACTATCCCAGACAAAATGTGGTGCTGTTGGGGATACAAAAATCTGGTTTTCGCAAAGACCTTCCTGCAGCTCAAACAGAGTGGGATGCAGCCTGTTAATATTGAACAGTTGTGCTCCAGCAACAAATAGGGCATTCATGAAAACTGGAAGAGCTTCTGTTCTGAGGCTTTAAGTCCTCCAAACGAAACAATCCACTGCTGATGCTTTTTATGAGGGAGTGTTAAAAAAAAAAAAAAAATAAGACCGAGGGGTAGGGGGGGTTTAAGACAGAAAGAGAGAGATGCCTCAGCTGCAGAAAATGTTATATGCAAAAGAAATACCAATTTAAAAAACCCACAGACACACCAGATGAATAAGAGCTACTGTTGCACGCTGTCACCCATTACGGGCTTGGTTGGCAACGGCAGGAAATGTTGCCCAAGGGCACAAAGCATAGCATAATAGATAATGCATGGAAAGTTAGGGTAGGGGGGTGGCAAGGACAGTGAGAGAAGGCTGGATAAAGATGGAATAAAGGAAGAAAGTCCCGGTGGGGGTGGAGGGTTGCAGGGCACACATTTGGCCTTTAAAGAAATGTAAGACTTCTAAAAGACCCCCCTTTCCCAAAACAGATTCCTAGTTTGATCAGCCAAATAAGACGACTTGTGATGTCGGTTTTAGCGCATTGTTGGTAGGCCTCGTCCATACCTATATCAAAAAGGAAATTATCTGGTACAAGTTAAAATGCCACTGATCGTAGACATCCCTTATCCGCTTTTTTACAGCTGTAACTATTACAGGTAGTCCTCGCCTTACGTCCATTTGTTTAACAAAGCTTTAAAGTTGCAACAGCCTTGTAAAAAAGTAAATATAACCCATCCAAAAGTTACAAACCCCCCACGGCCAAGTGATTGCAATTCGGGTGCTTGGCAGCCGGTCTTGCATTTACAATGATTTGCAGCGTCTTTAGTCATACGATTGCAATTTGTGGCCTCCCCATTGTGTCATAAGATGAGAACTACCTGTAAAGTAAAGGTAATATACGCAAAATGCTCTATCTCAAACTACGGAAGCCCCACCCCACAACAGTGTACAGGCCATGTGAGAAAACAGGTGAGGTATTTGTAAAGTGAATTTTGACCCATTTTATGAACTCTCTTGGCACAGTTGTTAAGTGAATCACTGCAGTGTTCGGATTCAAATAATTTAACAACCGGTTCTCTGCCCTAATAATCAGCTGGGTAGGCGTGGCTCGGTGGTCATGTGACCGTGTGGGTGTGGCCAACTCAACATCACTCAGATCGATGGGCGCTTCGCCTTAGCTGTTACAATGTAATGAGGGTTAACGGGAGAGGCAGTTTCTGTAATCAGGGCAATAAAGATTAGGCTGGAAACAACACCAGAATGTTTCCTTCCTGCCTTCCTTACAGGATTAGCCCTGTAAAGTGGGGAAAAAACAAAAGGAGATTTCTTCCAACAACCGGTTCTCCAAACTACTCCGCTGGATTCAAAGTTTACAACCGGTTCTCCCGAATAGGTGCGAACTGGCTGAATCCCACCACTGAATCACTGCCATTGTTAAGTTAGTAATGTAGTTGTTAAGGCCTCCCTCGTTGACTTTGCTTTGCAGAAGGGTACAAAA